>NC_056440.1:63741738-63862752 GCF_018296145.1 Oncorhynchus tshawytscha
TTAGCCCTTTTAAATGTATGGACAGCAGTCCTTACATCATTCACAACCAATGTCTGTTCACATGGGCGGGGCCACTGAGTGAGCATAGTTCACTTATGAAAACAATTATTTTATTTAGAAGCTAAAACTTTTCACAAATAGTTTCATATTTAAACATTTAAATTGCACAACAATTCCATGTGAATCTGTTAACTAGAATGTGTAGACTTTCCAAGATACAGTTTATGTCATCCTATCATTAGTAATAATGTCTCAGACGACAACTGATCCGACATATTCTTTAAATACCAACAGTTATTTTCAACTGGTTGGATTACCAAAATATGGTTCCGTTCCCAACCCTTTTGATGTTGCCAGACTGTCAGTCACGAATCCCGCTGAAGATGGTGCCTCTTCCTGTTCGGGCAGTGCTCGGCGGTCGTCGTCGCTGGCCTACTAGCTGCCACTGATCCCCTTTTCTGTTTCATTTAGTGTTGTATGATTAGTTTCACCTGTTTGTTGTTTAGGTTTTGGTTTTGGGCTATTTAAACCCAGGAGGCCCGCTGGCTTTTGTGCGGGCTTGTTTTCTGTTATTTGGTGTGTGTGATTTCTGTGGATGTTATTTTTCCCGAACCATTTCGTCCTGTTGTTTTGGACTGGGTCTTTTAGCGCCGTGTGTGTGGCGTTGACCGACACTGTTGCTTTTGGAATAAACTATCCACGTACCTACTACCCTGCTCTCTGCGCCTGACTCCTCCACCCACTACTTCTAGAAGTATTGTCACTCTCGTGATGTTAAGAAAGGCCTTTCTAAGAGTCCAATCTGTAGAGTAGAGAGAGAAATGGGGGAAAGGTATTTATGGGTGTCATAAACCTCACCAACAGGGCAACGTCAAGACCTCAAGGTAGAAAGAGTCAACCAACAAGTGTTTCAACAAGGCTTGAACACAATGATCATGTTCATCCTCATCCTGTGTGAGTATATTTATGAAAATTAACCTGATATTGATTTAGTTTTAATTGAATTCAAGTGTATTTCACATTTTGCTATTTAGATGGGTCTATGTTGTATCTTTTGAATGTGTTTTCTCCTCTTTTAAGGTGCTTGTCAAGAGAGACCATGGTCCAAAACACAGGCAGGTTAAAATCCATTAATTATTGAAGATGATTGAATTCTCGTTTAGATAATTACAATATGATACTCTACACATAAATGATTTACATATTGCAGATATTTTATGCCTCAAATACTTTTTATTTTCTGAAATATTAGCCAAGAAGATTTTTCCAGCAAAGATCTATTGGACTTCTACAGGAACGATAATGGAGGGAAGTGACCTAGTGGTAAAATGTAGTACACATGGGCGCAAGGAAGATATAGTGGCATATGTTTACTTGTGCATTAACGGAGTTGCAGTGGATCAGAAGAAAACTATACAAGAAGACACCCTTTTCACCATGAAAAGTGTTACTGGCCAACAGGCTGGCAATTACAGCTGTGTGTTCTCTAAAACCCAGTATCCATTCTCTGAAGTGCAGGGAAAAGGAGATAATTATCTTTCCATCCAGGTGATGGGTAAGGATCTTTTTACTGTCTGGATAGGTCATTGCTGTTAGACATTATTTGACACACACTGAGTGTACAAAACATTAGGAACACCTTCCTAATATTGAGTTGCACCCCCCTTTGCCCTCAGAATAGCTTCCATTCGTCTGGGCATAACCATAGCCCTTTCAAAGGCTCTTAAATATTTTGTCTTGCCCATTCACCCTCTGAATGGCACACATACACAATCCATGTCTGAATTGTCACAAGGCTTAAAATCCTTCTTTAACCTCTCCTCCCTTTCATTTACACTGATTGAAGTGGATTAAACAAGTGACATCAATGAGGGATCATAGCTTTCACCTGGATTTACCTGGTCAGTCTTTCATGGAAAGAGCAGGTGTCCTTAATGTTTTGTACACTCAGTAAATATGGATATACTATCCTTTTCAATGTTTTTGATACAAAGTATATTTCAAGGTGGCTGCAAACATATTTTACACCTTACATGATTCCTTTCTCTTCCTGCTCATACAGACCGTATACTCCCTGCAGACATATCACTTGCAGGCTCAAGAACTGTGAGAAAGGGAGAAGGTGTGGAGTTTAAGTGTACTATTTCAGACCCCAGTTTTCAAACAAAAAAGACCAGTGACTTAGTTCACTCTTACCTCTGCAAGTTTGGCTCTGTTGTTCAGATCCAGGTGTTTGACGTAAAGAGCATGGAGGCTAAGTTTACGATTAAAAGTTTTTTAAAGAATGACACAGGCAACTACAGTTGTGTGCTTGACCTGCAATCAAAACCCCTCACAGATAAAGACAAAAGATTATATGGAAATAATGCAGTATTTCTACAGGTTGATGGTAAGAATGTATGGTGTTTCTCTAAATACTTACATATTTAAATAATATAATTACTACATACATATCTAGTTTTGTTATTAGAAAATCATTGTTGATGGTTCATGGTTGCAGTACGTTGTTACTATAGAAATGAGATTTATAACAACAAGTTACATGCCTGTTTTGCTTTCCAGTGTCCTGGAGTCACTTAATCCCACTCGTGTACTGTGTCTGTTTTCTTCTGATCTTATCACTGATAGTGGGCATATGGTGGCTGTTCATAAAACAAGGTCAGGCCATTTAACATGGACATTACTCTGGATATACGGCTCTGATTCATATAGAATCATGTTTATCAAACTAATACATTTCATATCTGGATTGAATGAACTATCTGGAGCTTTTCTAATGTCATTGTTATGATAGTTAACTTGAGTTTAACCAATAATGTTACATTTCTTTTTTGCACCAATGACCGGGGAGGGTGATGGTAAATGTGTTTTTTAAGCTTTAAAACTATTGTTCTATTAATGAACATTTTTTTCCCCATTCTGGGATATTTCTTTGTCTTAGACGGAACGTCAAATGTGGAGGAAGAATCCAGGTAGAAAAATCATGTATATTTGACATTTTATTTTATGAAATAAAAATGATTTATTTGTGTCTATTTGTATTATTTTCTTTGAATTTAAATGTCACAGACTACATTCTGTAGTTATACTGTAATGAAGCAATGGAGAAACAACGAAAAACAACAAGCAATAATGCAGTGTGCTGCTTCTATATAAAGGTGTATATGAATAAGATTCATATTTAACGGAATCTAATAACCACAACCAATGTATAATATACTGTATCTTGTTTATTTGTCAGTGATGAATTTGCCTTTGACAGTGTGGCCGGTAAGATAATATTTATTTCGTTTGGATAATTGTTAGCTGCATTAACTATGCTTTAAATTAAATGTAAGTGTGTTTTAAAATACTAACCATGCTGATAGTAAGTAAGTGGTCATGAAATTAGATTCAGTGCCTTGTGTTAAAACAGGAGTCTATATTTCTTATTTTAAAATATAATTGTGGTCTTCTTATTCCCATAAAACAGGTGGGGAGGAGTCCCAGGATATTGGTGAGTAATGTTTAGATAATATGATGCTGCACAAACATTTACTAATTGTGATGTAAATGAAAAATAGGTATGTTTTTTCATTCTTACATTTGCAATACTGGGTAAATGTAAATAAAAAAAGATATAAATATTTTTAGCATCTTGAATTTAAAAAAAGGATATTTAAATACATTGCTTTAATAAGAAAATAAGATATTTCATCTTCTAATCTCCCACACATGTGATACAACATACCAACATTTGGGTGAGAAATGCTAGATAATGAAGTTTTTAAAAATGATAATAATGATAATTAAAATTTTGAATAGGTATGTTTTTCTGATACTGGGTAAATGGTCATGACTGAAATAATATGCCACATCTTGAGTGAAAATAATTAACATCTTAACATCTTCTAATCAGGTGATGAGATTGATACAAACCATGACATGGGTGAGAAATGCTTAGATATTATGAAGCTCCATAGAAATGCAATGATTATATTGTGACATTTACAGTACTGGGTAAATGGTGATCTAACAGACTTCAGGGCCTTGGGCATTTTTTTTGCTAAATAACATGTTTTAATTATATATATTTAACTTCCATCTTCTTATCTCTGAAACAGTGGATGCCACGTACCAAGAAATTCTGGTGAGTTGTGAGTTCCAAATGAGCTTTGACTAATGATAACTAATGATTATGTTGACTCTTAGTTATATAGGCTTACAGGTCTAGACTCAATTTCTTCCTCTTGTACTTTTCCACGCCTATTGTAATTTTATATTTCAGGTTGAAACACGGAAAATTAAACACGTTATAGCACGTATTCGAGGTGAGTTCAATAGTTTGAAATAGTAATAATAGTTAGGTGTATTTATGGGGATTTCCATACGTCAGGCAGAACGAGTCAGGTTTTGTTTCACGGTATCTAGCGGACCATGCAAAATATCTTGTCTCACTTTCTATGTCAATGGTGTAATTTCTGATAGTTAGACACGTAAGTAGGTAGCATAGGAAACCACAGATGCATTCAGTCACATTCTTGCTATTCGTTGTACTTCACATAAAGCAACCCAAGATGAGAATGGTTTACATCATGATCTGGGTATGTATCCTCTGTGCAGAGAATACAGGCTTGAGACCTTCTCCTCAGAGCTGCAGTGTATCATGTGGTGTACACTCTTCAATTTAGCATTGCGTCTGTGATAAACCTATTTAGTCATTCTCTTAATGTCATTGTCCTACCTCATCTTGGATCCTACAATATCCTGAAAACTGAAACATATCTGCTATAAGACTGAACACACAGCGATTTGTTGGACCGGATATAATATGTGGAGGACTTTTCATCCACAGATGCAGCAAACCAAGGCCCATATACAGAAGTTGTGTATGCCAAGTCATGCAAGAAGAAAAGACGCCATCAATACATGCCTTAATCGTCATTAGATCGGCATTAGTTCAAAGCAGTAGTGCATGTGTACTTCATGGTTTACAGTATCTATAATATATACAGTATACAGTATCTTCTGTATTTTATGTGTTGTGTATTCAATGTGTTGGACTACTCCCTGCATGTTCAAGTTGACGATGATGCCAAATTGTTTTGTGACCTGTTTGCGGTGCATTGTATTACATCTTCAGTGGGAGTAATAAACATTTTTTGGAATCATTTTGAAGTACCACATGAAGTATTATTGCTGGATATACTATTGCATTCTCCCTCATGAAAAAAAACATGTTTCAATGTTCTCAAACTGGGAATGTGGTATCACATTAGATGACAGCTGTGTGTTCGTCTTACAGGCAGAGTTTCAGTTGGCACAGCAGTTTAGAATATCACCCTTGATAACCAGGAAGACTGTGGGCTCACTTGGTCTAACCAATAATGTAAGGCTATCCCATTCTACAGTCCCCCTCTAAAACATACAAGGATAGATTGTAGTTTAAAATAAGCCATTCTTAAATATGTGAATCTTACAGACAGTTTTTTGTTTTTTACTTCTATGCAACTAGAAAGCCCAGTGATAAATAATACATATATTAACATATGGATTTACATTTGAATATCCACTGCTGTACCACATAGACATAGTCCAACCACAACCTACGGATAATTATATCAGGGAATTATGTTAAAAAAGAACCTATTTTATCATATTTTTGGAACAATATTAACTTTAAATTTGTTTCACGTTTTGCAATGTATTCCTTGTCAAGAGGCCATAGCCCAAACAAAAGGTATGTCAACGTTGTTTCATTAACATTGTTATCGTTAACCAAAAACGTTCTAGTATGTTTCTGTCACACCCTGACCATAGTTTGCTTTGTATGTTTCTATGTTTTGGTTGGTCAGGGTGTGAGCTGAGTGGGCATTCTATGTTACATGTCTAGTTTGTCTAGTTCTATGTATGGCCTGAAATGGTTCTCAATCAGAGGCAGGTGTTCGTCATTGTCTCTGATTGGGAACCATATTTAGGTAGCCTGTTTGGTGTTGGGTTTTGTGGGTGATTGTCCTTGTTCTGTCTCTGTGTTACTTTGCACCAGTATTAGGCTGTTTCGGTTTTCGTGTTACGTTTATTGTTTTTGTATTTTTATTCGTGTTTACTATGTTTCATTAAACATGGATCGTAATAGCCACGCCGCATTTTGGTCTGACTCTCTTTCACCAGAAGAAAACCGTTACAGAATCACCCACCACAACAGGACCAAGCGGCGTGGTAACGGGCAACAGCAGGAGCAGCGCAATAAACATTTCTGGACTTGGGAAGAAATCCTTGATGGGAGAGGACCTTGGGCAAAACCAGGGGAGTGTCGCCGTCCCAAGGTGCGGCAGCAGGAGCAGCACGAGGAGGAATGGACATGGGAGGATGAATTGGAAGGAAAAGGACCCTGGGCTCAGCCTGGAAAATATCGCCGCCCCAAAGAAGAGCTGGAGGCGGCGAAGGCGGAGAGGCGCTGGTATGAGGAGGCAGCACGGCGGCGTGGATGGAAGCCTGAGAGTCAGCCCCAAAAATTTATTGGGGCAGTTTCTACTGATTTTGTTCTTCTGTCTGTAAGGCCCAGTACATCACCGGGAGCAAGCTTCCTGTCATCCAGGACCTTTATACCAGGCGGTGTCAGTGGAATGCCCTATTTACACCCTAGTCATAGACTGTTCTCTCTGCTACCGCATGGCAAGCGGTACCGGAGCGCCAAGTCTAGGTCCAAGAGGCTTCTAAACAGCTTCTACCCCTAAGCAATAAGACTCCTGAACAGCTAATCAAATGGCTACCCAGACTATTTTCACCCCCCAATACTTTATAGAGCCACCTTTTGCAGCAATTACAGCTGCAAGTATCTTAGGGGTATGTCTCTATAAGCTTGACACATCTAGCCACTGGGATTTTTGAATGATATTTCCAATATAATATGGAACACAAAAATACTGTATATGCATGTTCTATGTGCCAACTACTTTTCCTTTTTTCAAATATTAGTTAAGGACATTTTTCCAGCAAAGATCTATGGGACAGAAACAATAATAATGGAGGACAGTGACCGAGTAGTAAAATATAGTACATTTGGGCGCAAGGATGAGTCAGAAGTGGTACATGTGTACTTGTGTTTGGATGGGGTTGCAGTATTAAGTGGACTAGCCAACAGAGGGGCAATTACAGTTGTGTGTTCTCTAAAACCCAATATCCACTCTCTGAAGAGCAAGAAAAATGAGAATTCACTTTCCATCCAAGTGATGGGTAAGTATCTTTTTACTCTCTGGATATGTTATCGTTGTTAGAAAGAGTGAACATATGGATACAATATAGTTAAAGTTGGAGGTTTACATACACCTTCGCCAAATACATTTAAACTCATTTTCACAATTGTTGACATTTAATCCAAGTAACAATTCCCTGTCTTAGGTCAGTTAGTTTCACCACTTTATTTTAAGAAAGTGAAATATCAGAATAATAGTAGAGAGAGTGATTTATTTCAGCTTTTTTTATTTCATCACATTCCCAGTGGGTCAGAAGTTTACATACACTCAAATAGTCTTTGGTAGCATTGCCTTTAAATTGTTTAACTTGGGTCAAACATTTTGGGTAGCCTTCCAAAAGCTTCCCAAAATAAGTTGGGTACATTTTGGACCATTCCTCCTGACAGAGCTGGTGTAAATGAGTCAGGTTTGTAGGCCTCCTTGCTGGCACACGCCTTTTCAGTTCTGCCCACGCATTTTCTATAGGATTGAGGTGGCCACTCCAATACCTTGACCAATACCTTGACTTTGTTGTCCTTAAGCCATTTTGCCACAACTTTGGAAGTATGCTTGGGGTCATTGTTCATTTGGAAGACCCATTTGCGACCAAGCTTTAACTTCCTAACGGATGTCTTGAGATGTTGCTTCAATATATCCACAGACTTTTCCTCCTTCATGATGCCATCTATTTTGTGAAGTGCACCAGTCCCTCCTGCAGCATAGCACCCCCACAACATGATGCTGCCACCCCCGTGTTTCACGGTTGGGATGGTGTTCTTCGGCTTGCAAGCTTCCCCCTTTTTCCTCCAAGCATAATGATGTTCATTATGGCCAAACTGTTCTATTTTTGTTTCATCTTCATCAGACCAGTGGACATTTCTCCAAAAAGTACGATCTTTGTCCTCATGAAGCAGTGGCTTCTTCCTTGCTGAGCGGCCTTTCAGGTTATGTCGATATAGGACTCGTTTCACTTTGGATATAGATACTTTTGTATTTGTTGATACCTGTTTCCTCCAGCAGCTTCACAAGGTCCTTTGCTGTTGTTCTGGGATTGATTTGCACTTTTCGCGCCAAAGTACGTTCATCTCTAGGAGACAGAACGCGTCTCCTTCGTGAGCAGGTTGACGGCTGTGTGGTCCCATGGTGTTTTTACTTGCGTTCTATTGTTTGTACAGATGAACGTGGTACCTTCAGGTGTTTGGAAGTCAAAAGCTTCTAAAGCCATGACATAATTTTCTGGAATTTTCCAAGCTGTTTAAAGGCACGGTCAACTTAGTGTATGTAAACTTCTGACAAACTGGAATTGTGATACAGTGAAATAATCTGTCTGTAAACAATTGTTGGAAAAATTACTTGTGTCATGCACAAAGTAGATCTTCTAACCGACTTGCCAAAACTATAGTATGTTAACAAGAAATTTGTGGAGTGGTTGAAAGACAAGTTTTAATGACTCCAACCTAAGTGTATGTAAACCTCCAACTTCAATTGTACATGTAGTGGCGACTTCCTATGAAAAGCCACTGGCAGAGGAGAGAGCTGTCCAGAACACGCCCACAAAAATCAGCTTTCCAAATGTTACTCTTTTTGGGTGAAGTTCGCATCTATTGCATATGTAAGTATAAATAGCTTTGGATTTCCAAAGTAATATTATTAGACAACCCCCCTCCAGAGAATTAAAATGACCAGTCATTCTTACCTCTGCAAGAATGGCTCTGCTGTTTCAATTCGATGGAGGAGTTTGATGTTAATCGGATGGGGGCTACTCTTACGATTAAAAGTGTTATTAACATTGACACAGGCAACTACAGTTGTGTGCTTGATCTGCAATCAAAACCCCTGGAAAATGCAGACAGGAAATTATATGGAAACAATTAAGCCTTTCTTTTCAGGTTAATGGTGAGAATGTATAGCTTAAAACTTTGCAAAACACTTTTTATTCATAGTCACTGTATGAAAGGAAGAGTTCAAGAGACCAAAAAAATTGACAAAAAAAGGGGAATTCATCCATCTACTCTGTATTTCAGAGGCTGCACATGATGTGAGACTTGTCATTGTAATCCGATTGATAAATTCAACTGTTGTGGTTGTACTTCTACTGACTGTAGTGGCTGTGAGTTACTACTGTCCAGACATAGTGAGTTCAATGTCTTGAAATATGGGACACAGGGAAACTTTGGTATAGTTTGGGGATTTTCACAAAAGTCAGGTAGTAAGTTTTACGTTTCTCTGTTGGGGGTGTTATTTCTGATCATGAAAGGTGCAAGAGGCCGTTTGCATAGAAAATCTGTCCAGATGTAGACCTATTCAGTCACATTCCTATTTTTAGCCATGAGCTCTGTCTCACAGTATTGCACACGCTTTGCTGTTTACAGAGAACCACTGAAGGGAAAATGTATAATGGTGAATACAGGAATATAAATAGGACTTGGGGTCTCTCCACACATAGCTTCCATCTACATGTCAAGTCACAATGAAGGACGTGGACCTGACGTTCTCTGTGGTTTTTGTTCTCAGATGCAGCAACTGAAGGGCCTTAAGCAGAAGACGTGTACCAGACCACACACATAGACAGGATGTTATCAGTACATTTAATAACAGCAAACTGCAATCTTTTGTCAAGACATACACGTGGACTGTTTATCTTGCACTGTGCAAGTGTACAATATGTCTTGTCTACTCACTCCTTGCATGCTGTAGTTTAATGTAGTGAACATTATTGTTAAGTCCACGTTATTGTCAAGTCCACATTTTCATTATGTTGATAACTGATACACTCAGCATTCCATTTCATGTTTCACTCGTGCACTAGTTGAGCTACTGAGCTAGTGAATAACAATGTACGGATCCCTGCAATGGTTTCAGTAAAGTTCAAAGGATATCAAAGGCCCGACCTCCATTCGTATAATCATAAGACATACAACATAAATAGAGACGTTACATATGCTCTCTAGCAAACACTAGTTGATATGATTGCCTATTTTTGTGGACTTCATTTTGTGAAGTAGTGGAAATTGAATGAGAGTTTTGAAAGGGATGAAAACATTTTCTAGAGTACTACATACTACAGTATCATTGTTGGACACTATTGTTGGAAATGTTTCTATTCATTATAAATGTGTTGGTTCGAGCTTTTTATAAGCACAGTATCATAGGCCTGTGGAGTTTGGAACACAGCATTTGAAAATTAATAGGAAGACTGTGTGTTACACATTGCAAAAAGGTCTAATGTAACACTGTCACGCCTGCGGCGCCAGACTGCCTTCATTACTTACACCTGTCACCATCATTACGCGCAGATGCGCATCATTGGACTCACCTGGACTCCATTACCTTGTTGATTTCCCCTCCTATATCTGTCTGTTTCTTTGGTTAGATCCGTGTGTCAGCATTAATGTCGTCGTGTGTTCCTGTCCAGACGCTGTCCTGTCCTGTTCCATGTCTGTGGTTAATTAAATGTTCACTCTCCTGTACCTGCTTGTCATCTCCAGCATCGTTCCCGACAGTGACTCCCCATCACTTACAAAGCCCTAGCTAAAACAGACTCAAAGATCTAATGTTGCTGAAAAAAAGAAATCCACATCAGTAGATATCAACCTACACCATTAGTCACTACATATGAATCCCACAGCCTCGAGTCTCTAACTGTAATGATACAGGTATCAAGGTGACGGAGGACTAGAAAGTCAAAGAAGATGATAAAGTAGTAACCCATAGTAACTGATTGAACAAATACATTACATGTTTGGGTTGCATTGAAATCAGAACATCATATCACAGAAATTGTCCAAGTCACTGCTTCTTAAATGCTGCTGCATTAGCGAGCATTTACCATACATTTAGCTGTAGTTAAATTCATCACAATATATGCATGCACACAGGTTCTCTCTTAAAGATGGATAGCCATTGTAATATATTATTTTCATGATCTCTTTTCTACTGATTATGTGTGTGTAAACAATCACATAGGTTATAAAAAGCAGTCGTGCTGTTTCCAGCCATCTCACTCAATGTATTAGCTGGTGTTTCTCAGAAAGGTGTGTGATAGTTGGGAGAGAACTCAAAGCTAATACCTAAGTACTGGTGCTTGTTATGGTGAATCAAAAAGAAGTAACAACTAGGTAATTATTATGTAACTACTAGATGAAATGAACTAAGACATTTGACTATGTGTGTCTTTAATATAAGCAGGGCGAAGTGGGTCATTGGAAGCTCTGTGATGCAACCTCTCATCATGATCAAAGACGCTTCAAATAGGCCCCTATTGTTTCCCAGATATTCACACTTAAAAACTGTACATGATGATACCTACCTACCTCCTCAGTCTTGCATAGTGTCAGATAGGCCTAGAGAATCACAAAAGGCTTCAAGTTACATCATGGGTTCCATCTTTCTTATGATATATGAGTATCTTTACAAATGCAGATTAGAGTAAGCAAATGGTCTCAAAATGATCCGTACATACAGTCAATCTATTACTAATAGTTGTATGTTTATCTATTTTTATTACTGCCTGTTTCATAAATGTCCCATTATTTCTACACAGTCACAGTAACAGCAGCTGGTGGGAGGAGCTATAGGCGGATGGGCTCATTGTAAAGGCGGGAATGGAATGAATGGAACGGTATCAAACACATCAAACATATGGAAAACACGTTTGACTCTGTTCCGTCTATGCCATTCTAGCCATTACAACGAGCCTGTACTCCTATAGCTCCTCCCACCAGCCTCCTCTGGTTAACATTGACCTTTTCTCTTGCCGATTATATACTTTATACTTCCATTGAAGTAAGATTTGTCCTTATTGATGTTATAGGGAAGTTTTAGGGTGTGGCAGATGGGGGGGGTTATTCCATGTCATTGACCACATGGATACACTTAGATAGAATAAGTTCTGTCTAAATGATGATGCATCCATCTATATTTGGTCTCTATTTCAGAGGCTGCACATGGTCTGATACTGGTCAATGTAATCCGACTGATAAATTCAGCTGTGGTCATACTTCTGCTGACTGTGGTGGCTGTTAGATCCTGCTGTTCAAAAAGAGGTAATTATGATGATTAATATGTCTTTCTGGATGACATACAGTAGTGATCTACTGACAGATAACAACTTTTGGTAACCCTTCCTGTTAATACACTCTTCATAATGCATTACAAACACACGTACACTGAGTGTACAAAACATTAAGAACACCTTTCCATGACATCGACTGACCAGGTGAAAGCCATGATCCCTTATTGATGTCACTTGTTAAATCCACTACAATCAGTGTAGATGGGGCTCCTGAGTGGCGCAGTGGTCTAAGACACTGCATCTCAATGCAAGAGGTGTTACTGCAGTACCTGGTTCTAATCCAGCTGTCATTGGGAGTCCCATAGGAAGGTGCACAATTGGCCCAATTTCAGCTAGGTTAGGCTATCATTGTAAATAAGAATTTGTTCTTAACTGACTTGCCTAGTTAAATGAAGGGAAGGTCGATTGGTTAAAAATAAATTTAAGCCTTGAGACATGGATTGTGTATGTATGCCATTCAGAGGGTTAATGGGCAAGACAAAATATTTAAGAGCCTTTGAATGTGGTATGGTAGTAGGTGCCAGGCGCTCTGGTTTGTGTCAAGAGCTGCAACACTGCTGTGGTTTTCCACAATCAACAGTTTGCTGTGTGTATCAATGGTCCACCACCTAAAGGACACCCAGCCAACCTGACAACTGTGGGGAGCACTTGAGTCAACATGGGCCAGCATCCCTGTGGAAAGCTTTCGACACCTTGTAGGAACGTTATACCCCGACGAATTGAGGCTGTTCTGAGGGTAAAGGGGGTGCAACTCAATATTAGGAAGGTGTTCATAATGTTAGGTATACTCACTGTATAATGCCTTATGAGACATGCATAACACATTAGAATTGCAGTCGCTAATAACTGCTCTTACATATAACTACATTCATGAAGCATTAAACACTAGTTCTACTGTACTGTCACACATGGCATCATTGTTATTGAACCTACAACAAGGGATTATGCTGTTACATTTTAGTGGGATATAAATTAGCAATAGGCTTTTATTTGTCTTTTGGCAAAAGTTATTAACATGCTAAGATATGTGTTAATATATTGTAGAGAAAAGAGCCCAGCAGCGAGTGCCCAAGGAAGATACTTGAGGTAAGCCTAATAATAGTCTATTATCGTCTCCATACTAATGTTACACAACAAGAGATATTGAAACAATGGACTTTGTTTCATTTTCACAGGCACTGAAGCTAAAAAGGACTACAGCAGTATGTACTGTAATCTGCCAACCTGGTCCAATGGTACAATATGACAGTGAACGCAGGGGGCAAGTTAGCTTTACAGGGCCAGCCTTTTGTCAAGAAAATGTGGGAAATGAATGAGCAACCTACAATCAATAACCAATGTTACTTTGCTCAATGGTTATTTATAGTACTGTAACGGGATTCTTCCTGTGAAGGAGAGGCGGACCAAAATGCAGCGTGGTTATAATTCATGGTTCTTTACTAATGAAACTATACATGAATAAACTACAAAACAAGAAACGTGAAAACCCGAAACAGTCCCGTGTGGTACAAACACTGACACAGGAGACAACCACCCACAAAACCCAACACAAAACAGGCAGCTCGGGACAGAGGGGCAGCTCGTGATAGATTGGCGGCTCTGGCGGATCCTGGCTGACTGGCGGCACTGGCGGATCCTGGCTGACTGGCGGCACTGGCGGCTCCTGGCAGACTGGCGGCACTGGCGGCTCCTGGTAGACTGGCGGCACTGGCGGCTCCTGGCAGACTGGCGGCTCTGGCGGCTCCTTGCAGACTGGCGGCTCTGGCGGCTCCTTGCAGACTGGCGGCTCTAGCGGCTCCTTGCAAAATAACTTTTTTGCCCGCTTTGAGGACAATACAGTGCCACTGACACGGCCTGCAACGGAAACATGCAGTCTCTCCTTCACTGCAGCCGAAGTGAGTAAGACATTTAAACGTGTTAACCCTCGCAAGGCTGCAGGCCCAGACGGCATCCCCAGCCGCGCCCTCAGAGCATGCGCAGACCAGCTGGCCGGTGTGTTTACGGACATATTCAATCAATCCCTATACCAGTCTGCTGTTCCCACATGCTTCAAGAGGGCCACCATTGTTCCTGTTCCCAAGAAAGCTAAGGTAACTGAGCTAAACGACTACCGCCCGTAGCACTCACATCCGTCATCATGAAGTGCTTTGAGAGACTAGTCAAGGACCATATCACCTCCACCCTACCTGACACCCTTGACCCACTCCAATTTTCTTACCGCCCAAATAGGTCCACAGACGATGCAATCTCAACCACACTGCACACTGCCCTAACCCATCTGGACAAGAGGAATACCTATGTGAGAATGCTGTTCATCGACTACAGCTCGGCATTCAACACCATAGTACCCTCCAAGCTCGTCATCAAGCTCGAGACCCTGGGTCTCGACCCCGCCCTGTGCAACTGGGTACTGGACTTCCTGACGGGCCGCCCCCAGGTGGTGAGGGTAGGCAACAACATCTCCTCCCCGCTGATCCTCAACACTGGGGCCCCACAAGGGTGCGTTCTGAGCCCTCTCCTGTACTCCCTGTTCACCCACGACTGCGTGGCCATGCACGCCTCCAACTCAATCATCAAGTTTGCGGACGACACAACAGTGGTAGGCTTGATTACCAACAACGACGAGACTGCCTACAGGGAGGAGGTGAGGGCCCTCGGAGTGTGGTGTCAGGAAAATAACCTCACACTCAACGTCAACAAAACTAAGGAGATGATTGTGGACTTCAGGAAACAGCAGAGGGAACACCCCCATCCACATCGATGGAACAGTAGTGGAGAGGGTAGCAAGTTTTAAGTTCCTCGGCATACACATCACAGACAAACTGAATTGGTCCACTCACACAGACAGCATCGTGAGGAAGGCGCAGCAGCGCCTCTTCAACCTCAGGAGGCTGAAGAAATTCGGCTTGTCACCAAAAGCACTCACAAACTTCTACAGATGCACAATCGAGAGCATCCTGGCGGGCTGTATCACCGCCTGGTATGGCAACTGCACCGCCCTCAACCGTAAGGCTCTCCAGAGGGTAGTGAGGTCTGCACAACGCATCACCGGGGGCAAACTACCTGCTCTCCAGGACACCTACACCACCCGATGCTACAGGAAGGCCATAAAGATCATCAAGGACATCAACCACCCGAGCCACTGCCTGTTCACCCCGCTGTCATCCAGAAGGCGAGGTCAGTACAGGTGCATCAAAGCTGGGACCGAGAGACTGAAAAACAGTTTCTATCTCAAGGCCATCAGACTGTTAAACAGCCACCACTAACATTGAGTGGCTACTGCCAACACACTGTCAATGACACTGACTCTACTCCAGCCACTTTAATCATGGGAATTGATGGGAAATGATGTAAATATATCACTAGCCACTTTAAACAATGCTACCTTATATAATGTTACTTACCCTACATTGTTCATCTCATATGCATACGTTGATACTGTACTCTATATCATCGACTGCATCCTTATGTAATACATGTATCACTAGCCAATTTAACTATGCCACTTGGTTTACATACTTATCTCATATGTATATACTGTACTCGATATCATCTACTGTATCTTGCCTATGCTGCTCTGTACCATCACTCATTCATATATCCTTATGTACATATTCTTTATCCCCTTACACTGTGTATAAGACAGTAGTTTTTTTTGGAATTGTTAGTTAGATTACTTGCTTTTTATTACTGCATTGTCGGAACTAGAAGCACAAGCATTTCGCTACACTCGCATTAACATCTGCTAACCATGTGTATGTGACAAATACAATTTGATTTGATTAGATTTGATTTGCAGACTGGCGGCTCCGGCAGCGCTGGACAGGCGGGAGACTCCGGCAGCGCAGGACAGGCGGGAGACTCCGGCAGCGCAGGACAGGCGGGAGGCTCCGGCAGCGCTGGACAGGCGGGAGGCTCTGGCAGCGCTGGAGAGGAGGAAGGCTCTGGCAGCGCTGGACAGACGAGGCGCACTGTAGGCCTGGTGCGTGGTGCCGGCACTGCTGGTACTGGGCCGAGGACACGCACCTCAGGGCGAGTGCGGGGAGCTGCCACTGGAGGGCTGATGCGTGGAGGTGGTACCGGATAGACTGGACCGTGCAGGCGCACTGGAGCTCTTGAGCACTGAGCCTGCCCAACCTTACCTGGTTGAATGCTCCCGGTCGCCCTGCCAGTGCGGCGAGGTGGAATAGCCCGCACTGGGCTGTGCAGGCGAACCGGGGACACCATGTGCAAGGCTGGTGCCATGTAAGCCGGCCCAAGGAGACGCACTGGAGACCAGGCTTCATGGCACTTGGCTCGATGCCCACTCTAGCGCAGCCGATACGAGGAGCTGATATGTACCGCACCGGGCTATGCACCCGCACTGGGGACACCGTGCGCTCCACAGCATAACACGGTGCCTGCCCGGTCTCTCTCGCCCTCCGGTAAGCACAGGAAGTTGGCTCAGGTCTCCTACCTGGCTTCTCCATACTTCCTGTGTGCCACCCCCTAATACATTTTTGGGGCTGCCTCTCGGGCTTCCTTGCCAGCCGTGTTCCCTCATATCGCCGGCTCCTCTCTCCGGCTGCCTCTGCTCTCCTAGCTGCCTCCACCTGTTCCCATGGAAGGCGATCCTTTCCCGCCAGGATCTCCTCCCATGTGTAGCAACGCTTGCCGTCTAATACATCATCCCATGTCCATTCCTCTTTGCGCCGCTGTTGCTGTTGCCCGTTACCACGCCGCTTGGTCCTGTTTTGGTGGGTGGTTCTGTAACGGGATTCTTCCTGTGAAGGAGAGGCGGACCAAAATACAGCGTGGTTATAATTCATGGTTCTTTAATAATGAAACTATACATGAATAAACTACAAAACAAGAAATGTGAAAACCCGATACAGTCCCGTGTGGTACAAACACTGACACAGGAGACAACCACCACAAAACCCAACACAAAACAGGCTACCTAAATATGGCTCCCTATCAGAGACAATGACTAACACCTGCCTCTGATTGAGAACCATATCAGGCCCAAACACAGAAACAGACAAACAAGACATCCATCATAGAATGCCCACTCAGATCACACCCTGACCAAACAAAACATAGAAACATACAAAGCAAACTATGGTCAGGGTGTGACAACTACTGTTTTTAGCATTCTTTCCTATAAGTTTGTTGTAACATTACCTGATGCTATGGGGTAGTGACATTCACTCTGAAGGAATTCATTCAGAATATATTGACAGAATTCTTAAGAATGTATAGATTGTTTATTGGTATAATTAACAAATAAGGCATGAGGGGTTGCGGTTTATGTCCAATATACCACGGCTAACGGCTGTTTTTATGGATACCATATACATATACAAACCCCAGAGGTGACTTATTTCTATTATAAACTGGTTAAAAATATAATTAGAGCAGTAAAAATAAATGTTTTGTCATACCCGTTGTATAGGTCTGATATATATCACGTCCTCTCAGCCAATGAGCATTCAGGGCTGGAACCACCCAGTTTATAATGCAGCTTAAGATTCAAGAGTATAATGCGTTTTTTTATATATTGAAGGAAAACTCTACCCAAAAACTATATTTTGGTATTTGTTTAATTAGTCCATTGTTGATGTATCCCAAAATGTTTTGCATGTCATCAATCAAGTTTTGAAGATAAGGGCTCATTTTCCAAACCTACGAATGCGCAGCTGTAATGGAATGTATCTGCTATTTGTATTTACAGCTAAGTCCCCTCCTGTTCCCTGATTAAGTGTTGATGACTACTCCACTAACATTGTCAACTTTCTCCTGACAAGAACTGAAGAGACGTCTCATGTGCCAGCTCATCCACTGGCACACTGAATGTTTCCCCTCCACGCACTGTGTGTACCCCTATCAATTTTCTCTAATTATTGAAAGTAAGCTTTTGTTAATGTTTGTGTATGTTTAATAATTAGAATGAATGGTGAGTGGATTGCTGTGCACATTCAGTATTTGTCCGTTTGTTGTGTGGTTGAGTATTTTTTCTTCAGACGCTAAAATCAACTTACACTTAAGTGGAAGTAAAATGTTTCCCTCAGTCAAATTTAGGGCCCCTTTTGTTTTATGCAGAGATCTACCCCACAAAGCTCTAGGGACCATCTAATGTGACTGAAAGGAGGAATGTAGAATTGAAATGTAGCACTACTGGCATCACAAGAAGATCGGACAAGGTTGGAGTTGGATGTGCTGTAACTGACAATTAACCTGTAAGTCTATGTCGTTGTTTTTTTGTTTGAATTGTTTACGTGCTCGCTATGCGGGGGAAATGATAAGACAAGCGGAACTACGTGGCTAAGAACTGTTGTAACAGGGATTATTATCGTAGCAACACACCTTTGGTGTGAAGGCAATCCCGTGCTGTGTTAGTTAAATTTTAACGCCTTCTGGTGTAGTTCGTAAAGGTTGAAGTGTGTATGTTAGGATGGGAACGTAATAATAATTAAGGATGAAGCATGAATTCATGCCAGTAATAATAAGTGTGAAGATTTGATTTCCTCCCTTCTGTAATAAGCAGCCAATGAGGTATTTTTCCTTCATTCATGTGATTAATCTGATACTGTTATAGCTCCGGCTAAACTGTTTATGCATGTAAGCACTTCAGAGTTATATCAAGCTAATAATGCACTCGTAAGACAAGAAGGTTGTACGAGTGTGCTTAACTGAATTTTCATTTGCTTTATAGTTCTCACGGAAGGTGATAATTCTGACTGAAACTACAGAATAAATCGGCCAGTTAAAATCAAGGAACAGTTGTGCTCGTGGTTACTGGAGGAAGCCACGTGTGCAAATGGTCAATGTAATCCGATTATTGCTGCAAAACTACTGGTAATTTACCAAGGTTACAGGAATCTTCAGTAATTTCCGTAATTAACAGAAAATCTATGGCAATCTATCATAACTTTGACAATAAAATAATTTATAATATAAATGTATTATATCTGTGTTCATATTGTCCATGAGATTCTAGTACATAGACCATACGTTTCAAGAGAAAATAGCTTAATTAATGAAAAAAAACTATGGTATTCAGTAAATTGATGGTTTATATTTAAGATTGTGGTTTACAGCTTTGTCATAAATTTCTTTACATATTTTTTTTTTCAAATGATAAGGCAACACGGAGGTCCAGAGATTATTACAGACGTTTTTGAGTACCCAAAAGGGCCACTTGATGTCTTGTGATAGATTACTTAAAATCCTTAAAGGATACCAACATTCTGGTAGTTTAATGGTCAAATTTGAAACTTTTCAATAATCTACCCTCCCTTTGCAACCCTAAATCTGATTGATATGTTCAGTTATTGTGGTCATACTTCTACTGACTGTAGTGACTGTTAGTTACTGAAAAGTAGGCTAATCATGATGTCTCTTTCTCTTTCTGGAAGACAAACAGTAGTAATGCACTGACAGATAAAACTTAATTATTGAGAACTACACTATATATACAAAAGTATGTGGACACACCTTCAAATCAGTGGATTCAGCTATTTCAGCCACACTCGTTGCTGAAATGGGTATAAAATCGAGTACACAGCCATGTAATCTTCATGGACATACATTGGCAGTAGAATGGCCTTACTGAAGAGCTCAGTGACTTTCAATGTGGCACTGTTATAGGATGCCACCTTTCCAACAAGTCAGTTCATCAAATTCCTGCCCTGCTAGAGCTTCCCTGGTAAACTGTAAGTGCTTTAAGTGCAAGAAGTGGTAGGCCACACAAATTCACAAAACGGGACCGCCGAGTGCTGAAGCGTGTAGTGCGTAAAACATCTGGTCGCAACACTCATTACGAGTTCCAAACTGCCTCTGGAGGCAATGTCAGCACAATAACTGTTAGTCGGGAGCTTCATGGAATGGGTTTCCATGGCCAACCAGCCGCACACAAGGCTAAGATCACCAGGCGCAATGCCAAGGGTTGGCTGGAGTGGTGTAAAACTAGCCGCCATTGGACTCTGGAGCAGTGGAAACGTGTTCTCTGGAGTGATGAATAAAGCTCACCATCTGTCAGACTTACCCCCATCGCGACATCCCCCAAAGACTAACTTTCTAGCTCCTGCCATCTGCTTGCTTGCTAACCCGGTCGGCTAACTGCTAGCCCCTGCTAACTGCTTGCTAACCCGGCATGCTAACTGCTAGCTTGCCACGGTCTACTAACTGCTAGTTTCCGGCCCGGTCGGTAACTGCTAGCCCATGCTAACTGCTTGCTTGCTAACCCGGCCTGCTAACTGCTAGCTTGCCCCGGTCTACTAGCTGCTAGCTTGTTTAGCCCCGGTCTACTAACTGTTAGCTTGTTAGCATCGGCCTGCTAACTGTCTGAATCGCTGTGTCCCCAGCCAGCCCAACCACTCACTGGACCCATATGTTCACTTGGCTATGCATGCCTCTCTCTAATATCAATATGCCTTGTCCATTACTGTCCTGGTTAGTGATTACTGTCTTATTTCACTGTAGAGCCTCTAGCCCTGCACAATATGCCTTAACCAACCATGTTGTTCCACCTCCTACATATGCGATGACATCATCTGGTTTAAACATCTCTAGAGACTATATCTCTCTCTTCATTACTCAATGCCTAGGTTTACCTCCAATGTACTCACATCCTCCGTACCTTTGTCTGTACACTATGCCTTGAATCTATGCAATCGTGCCCAGAAACCTGCTCCTTTTACTCTCTGTTCTGAACGTGCTAGATGGCCAGTTCGTATAGTCTTTAGCCGTACCCTTATCCTACTTCTCCTCTGTCCTCTGGTGATGTGGAGGTTAATCCAGGTCCTGCAGTGCCTAGCTCCACTCCCACCACACAGGTGCTCTCATTTGTTGACTTCTGTAAATGTAAAAGCCTTGGTTTCATGCATGTTAACATTAGAAGCCTACTGCCTAAGTTTGTTTTACTCACTGCTTTAGCACACTCTGCCAACCCAGATGTCTTAGCCGTGTCTGAATCCTGGCTTAGGAAAACCAACAAAAACCTTGCAATTTCCATTCCTAACTATAACATTTTCCGCCAAGATAGAACTGCCAAAGGGGGCGGTGTTGCAATCTACTGCAGAGATAGTAATACAGAACTCTGCAGGCTATCTAAGTCTGTACCCAAACAATTTGAGCTTCTACTTCTAAAAATTCACCTTTCCAGAAACAAGTCTCTTACTGTTGCCGCTTGCTATAGACTTCCCTCTGCCCCCAGCTGTGCCCTCAATACCATATGTGAATTGATTGCCCCCCATCTATCTTCTGAGCTCGTGCTATTAGGTGACCTAAACTGGGACATGCTCAACACCCCGGCAATCCTACAAACTAAGCTTGATGCCCTCAATCTCACACAAATTATCAATGAACCTACCAGGTTTAACCCCAAATCAGTAAACACGGGCACCCTCATAGATGTCATCCTAACTAACTCGCCCTCCAAATACACCTCTGCTGTTTACAATCAAGATCTCAGCGATCACTGCCTCATTGCCTGCATCCGTAATGGATCTGCGGTCAAACGATCACCCCTCATCACTGTCAAACACTCCCTAAAACACTTCTGTGAGCAGACCTTTTTCTAATCGACCTGGCCAGGGTATCCTGGAATGACATTGACCTCATCCCGTCAGTAGATGATGCCTGGCTATTCTTTAAAAGTGCCTTCCTCACAATCTTAAATAAGCATGCCCTCTCAAAAAATTTAGAACTAGGAACAGATATAGTCCTTGGTTCACTCCAGACCTGTCTGCCCTTGACCAGCACAAAAACATCCTGTGGCGTTCTGCATTATCATCGAATAGCCCCCGTGATATGCAACTTTTCAGGGAAGTTAGGAACAAATATACACAGACAGTTAGAAAAGCTAAGGCATGCATTTTCAAACAGAAATTTGCATCCTGTAGCACAAATTCATAAAAGTTCTGGGACACTGTAAAGTCCATGGAGAATAAGAGCACCTCCTCCCAGCTGCCCACTGCTCTGAGGCTAGGAAACACTGTCACCATCGATAAATCCACTATAATTGAGAATTTCAATAAGCATTTCTCTACGGCTGGCCATTTTTTCCACTTGGCTACCCCTACCCCGGTCAACTGCCCGGCACCCTCCACAGCAACCTGCCAAAGCCCCCCCCCATTTCTACTTTACCCAAATCCAGATAGCTGATGTTCTGAAAGAGCTGCAAAATCTGGACCCCTACAAATCAGTCTATCACAGTGCCATCCATTTTGTCACCAAAGCCCCATACACTACCCACCATTGCGACCTGTACGCTCTCGTTGGTTGGCCCTCGCTTCATACTCGTCGCCAAATCCACTGGCTACAGGTTATCTACAAGTCTCTGCTAGGTAAAGCCCCGCCTTATCTCAGCTCACTGGTCACCATAGCAGCACCCACTCGTAGCACGCGCTCCAGCAGATATATCTCACTGGTCACCCCCAAAGCCAATTCCTCCTTTGGTCGTCTTTCCTTCCAGTTCTCTGCTGCCCATGACTGGAACGAATTGCAAAAATCTCTGAAGCTGGAGACTCACATCTCCCTCACTAGCTTTAAGCACCAGCTGTCAGAGCAGCTTACAGATCACTGCACCTGTACATAGCCCATCTGTAAACAGTCCAAATATCTACCTACCTCATCCCCATACTGGTATTTATTTATTTATTTATTTATTTTGCTCCTTTGCACCCCAGTATCTCTACCTGCACATTCATCTTCTGCCAATCTACCATTCCAGTGTTTAATTGCTATATTGTAATTACTTCGCCACCATGGCCTATTTATTTCCTTAGCTTACCTCATTTGCACTCACTGTATATACACTTTTTGTTTTCTTTTGTTCTACTGTATTATTGACTGTATGTTTTTTTTATTCCATGTCTAACTCTGTGTTGTTGTATGTGTCGAATGTATGTGTCAAACTACGCTTTATCTTGGCCAGGTCGCAGTTGCAAATGAGAACTTGTTCTCAACTAGCCTACCTGGTTAAATAAAGGTGAAATAAAAAATTAAAAAATTAAAAAGTCCAGCGGATGAATCTGGGTTTGGCGGATGCCCGAATGCATAGTGCCAATTGTAAAGTTTGGTGGATAAATAATAATCGTCTGGGGCTGTTTTTCATGGGATGGGCTAGGCCCCTTCGTTCCAGTGAAGGGAAATCCGAGCACTACAGCATACAATGACATTCTAGATGATTCTGTGCTTGCAACTTTGTGGCAACAGTTTGGGGAAGGTCCTTTCCTGTTTCAGCATGCCACTGCCCCCGTGCACAAAGCGAGGTCCATACAGAAATGTTTTTTTCGAAATCGGTGTGGAAGCATATGACTGGTTTGCACAGAGCCCTGACTTCAACCGCATCAAACACCTTTGGGATGAATTGGAACACCGACTGCGAGCCAGGCCTAATCGCCCAAAATCAGTGCCCGACCTCACTAATGCTCTTCTGGCTGAATGGAAGCAAGTCCCCTCAGCAATGTTCAAAAATCTAGTGGATAGCCTTCCCAGAAGAATGGAGGCTGTTATAGCAGCAAAGAGGGGACCAACTCCATGTTAATGCCAATGATTTTGGAATGACATGTTCGACGAGCAGATGTTGTAGGTTCACATTTTAGTGGCTAATGTATTTAAAACTGTAACTTCTACAGTGGGATACATAAAGTACAAAATGGTTGCAGTCACAATCAATTGGACATCTGGTAGGATGGGTGATAGAATGTTCAATAAAGTATATAAACTGAGAATTGAATCATATCAACTGTATTGAACCTCTTAATTTGCCAAACTGGTATACTGTTTTGAATGTAGAATTTGGAATGATTATAAACTAATCTATAAACAGTCAAGTTTAGCAAGATATTTGTTTCTATATTGTAACTGTAGATTAGTCCACTAGCAGATCTATGATTTCAATGATAGCTTATGTACCAGGCCACTTTTCCTATACAAAATAAGGGTGTGACACTGTAATGACAAAATGGCTTTGTTACGAAAGTATGCCTAAATATGTCTAAAGTATTTGAGAAAACGCACCGAACAGACCTATGTTCCGGGTTTTGATTCGTACAATGTGTGGTTACCATCATTCGTCTGAATAGGTAAGGTACGTTAACAATGCATTTAGCTGAAACCACCACTGAAGTCTCAGCCAACAGCATGGCAGCATTAGGACTCCTATGGCTTGTGAGCTGTGAGTATTTTCTACTTTTCAAGTAATACAAACATTTTCAAATAAATATTTATGTTTATTTCCTGAACAAAATACTTTCCCTAAGTGTATTAATTTGTCCATGCAGCCATAGCATCCATCCTTGTCAAATGTGAAGATGCAACATCTGAACACAACAGTAAAGTATTTCTGTTTATTGTTTTGTAGTGATTAGTGTTTTGGAAATATTTAATACATCAGTGTATACAATACAGTATATCTTTTTAAAACAGAAATTACATTCTTAATAATACACACACTTACACTTAAGGAAAATCCTAACTTCCACTTAAGTCACATTTTCAAAATGAAAATGAAGGGTTCACCCCTTATTGGTATTTTTTTAATGCAGAGATCTACCCAGCAAAGATATTTGGACCATCTAGAATCACTGAAGGGGTAGACATCCATTTTAAATGTAGCACTACTGGTATCAGAGGACCTGAGGACAAGTTAAATTTTTACCTTTGCAAGAATGGAGTTGGGATAAGAATTGCGCTGCAGGAGAAAGGTGAAGATGATGCTATTTTCGACATGAAGAATGTCACACGAGAAGACTCAGGCAACTACAGCTGTGTGTACACCAGAGATAAACTTGTACCCAGTCACTTGAGGTCAACAGGGGATAATTTAGTAGTCTTTCAGGTTGATGGAGAACAGAAAGGTAAGATTCTGTCAATATTATGTTTGTAATGATAAGATTGCTATCCATACAGTATATTTGTCAATTTGTTGCAGTGCAGTTTGAATATTTGTAATTCAGTCACATTTTCAGCCAATATATTGCTTTGCAATGAAAGGCTACATACTCTGACTCGGCAGCAAGTTTAACACCAGCGTGTACTGTACACCAGAATCTATTATATCAATGTTCTTCACAGAGGGACTAAAGAATATGGGAGGACAAGGGAGAGCGGGACTGGCAGCAACCTTGGTCCTCCTGTTTCTGACGCTGTCTGTACTGCTGTTAGTGTGGAGGTACTGGGGAATCCTGAAACAAAGTAAGTGAAGTTGACAGTCTGTTCAGTTTAGGCCAGGAATCAATTCTTAACGCAGTGCGCTGGACAGCCGACAATTCAGCTTTAAAAGGCACATTTTTTTTAAAGGCACTTTCAGATCGCATTCATACAATGCTGCAGATGACGCCTCAATCGGAAATTCCCTTTAAATGTCAACCAAGCAATGTGGAATT
Source organism: Oncorhynchus tshawytscha (assembly GCF_018296145.1). Taxonomy (NCBI): domain Eukaryota; kingdom Metazoa; phylum Chordata; class Actinopteri; order Salmoniformes; family Salmonidae; genus Oncorhynchus; species Oncorhynchus tshawytscha. The sequence goes on from NC_056440.1 coordinate 63,767,400, forward strand.
TGGAATTTTGATAAACTAATCTGTAAAGAGTCAAGTTTAGCAAGATATTTGTTTATGTATTTTAACTGTAGATTAGTCCACTAGCAGTTCGCATTCACAAAACACTGCAGATGACGGCTCAATCGGAAATCCCCTTTAAATATCAAGCAAGCTATAACGCAGATCAAACGCGGATATTTGAATCCCGGCCTTACAATCACCATGTCTAGCTATGTGACATGATGGGGGAAAGTGAACAAACGCTTGGTGTTAAACTAAGTATCTATGTATTGTAACACAATGCTTTAAGTCATTCCTTACTGTTGCTTTCTGTTACAGTGATAAGTATTGACCATCAACCAAGGTATAGAAAACCTACCAAATTAAAACAAAATACTACTTGATTTATCAATGTCCACATTGCTGAGACAGGGCAAAAAAATATTTGTATTCTTCCCTTAGTGAGAATCAGGATACGGATCAAACATACAGTCTAATCTCAGTTGTACCAGGTATTGTATATCAGTTCATATTTTTACATTGCATATTTTGCATCACATATTGTTCCTTTCCTTAAGTTATTTTAAGAACTAAGTTATAATGTATGTTTTCTGTCTTTGATTTTCATATCCTGGATGTTTAGTCACAACTGGTGTAATGTAAGTTTCTCTTCAGCACCATTTTTTTTTTAAATGGGCAATTATGCTATTTCACCATACTATTGAGATGACACGGTTTTCATAAAAGTGTCATAAGCCTGGGTTAGTTTTCCCTATTTTGGTAAAGAAAATATCTGATATGCAGTATCTTTGATGAAACAGTGAAGTTACCATATAGGTTTAGTATGCATTTTTTAAGAGTACTTTTCATACAATAACCCTTTTCATAGTCTAAGATGATATCCCTTTTCCATGGCTTCTGTAAGTTGTTTACAATGGTGTCAATGTCTTGTCTGTAGTGAGGTCCCCTTTGATGGTGATGAAGGACACTATTCTATGATAGGTCAGTGGAGATGTACAGTTTGTCTAATCATGACATTATTAATAATAACCTAGCCGAGAAAACAGTATGTTTGTGATATACTGTATCTGACTATTAAGAAAGACATTCTAATACAGGGCTGGAATCGTCAGGGAGACTACGGTAAGACATTTTAGTAACTACCACATTATTTCTAAAGATATGACACAAATAATAATAATAATATTTCATTTGTAAAGTGCATTTCCCACACTCAAGATGCACAAATGATCAATGATATATGTAATATTTCCCTTACACAGAAAGAATCCTGAGCCCTTGGGTTCACAAGGTGTGTCAGGTGTGTATGCAATCTCATAGTTGTTCCTCTCTTTTCTGGAGTCCCTTAGACTTTACAGTACATAGAACTGATCTCAGTTTTATTCCCAGCAGGCATGGGATCGCTGGTTCATCAGTAAGTCTGAATCCTGCTCTTACATTTCCTTCAGTATCAGGGACATTAACGAGGTGTATTGTTGATATTTCTCTAATTACATATTGACATGTCTGAGTTTGAAGTTCATTTTCTGTTTCTGTAGCTCTCCAACTGATCCTACAGGAGATGAGACTCTGTACAGCGTAATAACTAGAGGTAGGTACTAAAAAAGAAACCAGTAGAATAGTATACGTACATGTATAGTATACGTATATGTACTGTCTGATGGGTTACAAAGGTAGGTTCACATCATACCTATTTTTGTCTGTTGTCTGTTATACTGACGTAGAGGCAGCCCTGAGCATCCCATGTAACCAGATACTACACAGGTTGATGAATGTTTAGCCACATACACACAGAGACCAACAGGCCTGCAGACAGAGGAAGGCAATGTGAGCAAAGACTCATAACACAACTCAAGTCCCTCACCACTCAAACCACAGTGCACTGACGCAGCTATATTTATATAAAGATACACTTAACTGTAGCGATTTGGTTTTCCACAGACACTTAATTCTCAGAACACTCAGTTAACTTTCTCTACATACAGTGTCCAGCATGTTTGACTAAATCTAGCAACCTCTACCCTCAGTGAAAAGACCAGAACAGCAGGGTGAAACTGCCATCTATGCCAAAGTGAAAACAAGGAAGGAGAAAGAAAAACAGGACCCTGTTTACAGTCTGTGTCATTACAAATACAGTAGTGCTATACAGTAGTGCTATACAGTAGTATATGACATGCGAAATGACATGACAGAACATGTGGTTTATCTGCCTTTTTGGTCATAGAAGTATGGGGATAGTAATACTGTACACCTAGGTGTATGCTAAGATGTGTTTTTTTAAATACTGCTTTGGTTTTGAACATATTACTCTTTGATGCAGTCTGCAGTCTGGGTGCTATCTTTGAGCCTAGCAAAGATGTAGATGACATTATTCCACTTTTTATTCAATAAAAACAAACCAAGCTTGAAATGAAAGCAATATAAATTCGAACAAAGTGTTAGCCAATGTTTTCCACGTGTTTGTTATGCCAACATGGAAGTATGAATTAAGACACACAAATGAATGATAAGACAAGACCGAGACATGCATAGAGAAAGAGATGTGGACAAAGGAGAATATGTGGCAGGCTAATGTGGTTACAGTGTTTCTATAGAAAGCTCAGTCTAATGGGAGAGGGAGACAGAGCTTAGTAATAGACAAGCCACTAGCATCATGCCTCCCAGCAGAGGGGAAGAGGGGAGGAGAAGTGGAGAGGAGGGAAAGAGTGGGAGGCTGTCTGCAACATATTACCATTTCTCCACACACACCATGACCCAGGGGCTAGGCAGAAGAGATTGATTTTTTTCCTGCCAACATTTTCCATTTGCTGTCACTCTCACACTCTCATTGTCATCATAGACCCATGTCACACACCAGATGGTTTCACTTCTACGTGACGCTCATCCCTCAACTCAACAGTGCAGACGGCCGTCCCGCTATCTGACGTGAGACAATGCATAATAGACATGATGGAGTTATGTGGCTCAGAGACATGCATACACACACAGACACACACACGAACACAAAAACACAAACAAACACACATACACACAAAATAACATCTCAAAATCGAAATCTTCTCATCCCACAGGTACTCCAGCTACTGTAGTATCAGGGGAATGGATGCTGTATATTAGACAAGCTCTCAATACACACATACAGATGCACACTCCTCCACCCCTATTAACCCTGACATTAAACCTGAAGCAACAGTCTGAAGCTACCTTAGTTAGACGTATGGCTGAGGCAGCCTCGCTGCTAGCCACTGTCTGTGGGGAGAGAACGAGAGAGAACAACAGCAGTGTGCTGGATCTATGTAGGTAGAGCTGCTGGGGCAGGGCTTGCAGTGTAGACACTTGGCTGTGGATGGGCTACAGGCTGCAGGGAGTGTGCTGCTGGGGAAGACAACTGGTAGTGATTAGTGATTAGACTCTTCTGGGGGAGAGGGGGGGCTGGTTTTTCCTGGAGGCGGTTGAGGAGGAGGAAAAGGAGGAGAGGAGAGAGAGTGCACTACCGTTCATTTAGAGGCAGCAGCAAGGGACTGAAGCATCGCCTGTCTGAGCTGAGGCAGGGCTGCATTGAATGGGGGAATACTAGAGAGCAGCGCTGCCTGTCTGTCTGTCGATACTGCCTGGACTCTCACGTTGCATCCCGGATAGATTGTGTGTTGAGTGGATGATAGGAATAGAGGATGCAGGTCTGATATGCACAGTATGTCTGTTTGTGATCATATGTGTATTGGTTTGTGTGTGTTCACTACATCCAAGCAGGTGAGTGTAATGTGTTCGCATGTACACTGTTGTGCATGTGTGTGTATGTGAAATGTGTAAGATGAAATGTGTGTGAATGCAAATGTAAAAATGTGTTATTGTGTGAATGCAGTATGTGTCTGTATTCATGTTTGTGTGTACATGTTTGGTATCTATACGGATGTATACATGTCCCATAACTTCTTCTGTTTATGAACTGTGCTGTGATTTTAATGCTGTGTTTTCCTAGGCTCCAGCTGTGTTGTAGTCATGGCTGCCTGAGGGACTGCTCCCTGGCTGTGTGGATCTGGAGCCCCCTCTGATATCATGCTGAGAGTTGGGCCAGCGGCCACCACTCTACTCCTGCTGCTGTCATACTGCTGCTGCCACCTGTGTCACTCTCTGGGTAAGTTCTCCTCACAGTACCACCGTGGAGGACATGGAAGACACTCTCAGAGTGATGGGCCATCAGAGATGTTATCAGACTGAGAGATACCCACTCTGCACAACTAGGATCAACTACTGGGAACAGGATGATAAGGAGATGAGAGGCAGGGCAGATGGAAAGTCTGGGGATGGGAGATAGTGAAGAGGCAACGCCAGCTGAGAATAATACTAAATTAAAAGAGGAACTGATTAACAGATGGGCTGAGTAATGTCAATATGACCACTCAGTATATCCAGACCTAATGTCCCTTTTAAGTAGATTTCTAATCAAGGTGTATGGTCTCAGAGACTTTGCCAGCATGTATTATGAAGGTCAGTGGTTTGGTATCCTGCTCTTAGTTAATTCAGTATATATGATACGCAGCACTGTCTGGTTTAGTGCAGTAATTTCCTGTGGTTGGTGACCTTCTGTTCAGCTGGGAGAGGTGATGAGCTGAATAAGGGAAGAAATATCTCTATTAACGACTTGGGGAAAGAACCTCAGAGTTCAAATAACTCTGTCCAGTCAATATCAGAAATATAAGCTGGCCAGCCCAGATAGCTCCACACGGCTGCCTCCTCCATGCCAGCCAGCCTGTGCAGAAACAAGATTGATTCTCGCACTGACTGTGAGACGCTGATTGTAATTTGTTTTGGATAAGAGTGTGAGCGTCCGCTGAATAACTAAAATGGAAAAATGTGATGGAGCTCTTCTTCTGGAATTCTGTCCTTCATTAGCGGGCTGGGTTTAATAACATGGGCTGTGTGGACAGCAGAAGAGGGTTAGGAGATGTGTAAGGTCACAGATTTTAATCTGCCATCTCTAAGGGCGTTTTTGTAAACCCCACATCTTCGAGGTGACTCATAAAATATGAACATCTTTCATCACTACAGTACACAGCCAGGGATCCTCCGGAGAGATAGACTGGCCTAATGCCTCACTGGCCACACACTCAGGTAACGCTAATTGTAGATACAACCAGTGATTGAACATAATGAAGATACAAATCAGCATTTATAACACAATCTATACACTGGATTAGAGATATTGTAAAGGTTGGGAAGTGGTCTTTAGATTGTGTTTATCGTTCAATCATGACAATTCATGCTGAATTGTTGCTCCATTACAAAAATCAGAGGAAGCACCTATAGTGTAGTCCATGTATGTAATGCCCTTGCTCTGTGAGGATTTTCCAGTTGTGCAGACTCTTCCCCTCTGCTTTGGAATAGATGTTTTTGCTCAGTTTAAATGAATAGTGTCCCGTGGTTCTCAATGTACTTGCTGGTGTTAGTCTAATGAAGCACGTCAGAGCTAGCTGCAGAAGAGATTTAGCACAAGTTGTCTTTACTCACTTAAATTATTTTTATTTCATATATACCTTATTTAAAAAGTATTACTTAAAGGTATTTCATTGCTAAGTTACTACTTGTAATGACATACAATAAATGATGGTTGTACTATAGGTGTTATATGACACATTGTTGGATCATATTTATAGTGGTTTTCACAAAGGGTAGTGTTCAGAATCTCCCAGAGAAGCCAGACATGAAGCAGGATTTTCTGCAGGAAGCTGTGCTGAGAGTGACAGAGACAAAGTCTAAGGATGATGAATCTGCTAATCCCAGTGATATTGACTGAGGTCTAAGAGAATGCTGCTATTGATCCTGAGCCTGAGGATGACACAGGGGTGTAATTAACTGTCGTCAGCCCCGTCATCCTCAGGTAAATTTGAGGCCAAATTGAACGCACAGAAAATAAGCCCATAAGCATGTGGGGAATGATTTAAGAGCATTGTGTCCGTTAAGAATTGAATACTTCTTCATTTTTCTCCTTGCGCTGGAGAGTTGTTTCCAGCGATAATACAGCAACGTTACATCCTTCATTTGAACTAAAGTGCTGAATATAATAAATTAATCCTGAGAATTGCTTGTGCTTAATTCTGCATTTACAGAGGCTAACTCTAGATTTTCCTCCCAGTCTGCAGTTGTATGTGGACTACAGTGACGGCTGACATCATTAATATGAAAGGTGCACCTCCATTCTCTCTCTGTCTAAAACCCAGCGAGCCCTTAGGGGGCACAAAGACCTCACTGTGTCCTTCACACGTAAAAAGTCTCCTCTATCTATAGATCCATCCTCCAGCCCTTCTCTCCATCATCAACCCCCCTAGGGCCTACACCACCAGGCTGTCATTGATACCAGCACGTCACCGAGGCCAGCTGATGCACTAATACAATGAGGTATCCATCAACCACAGTCACACGATCAGACCCATCTGTAATGAAGTTATGGAGAGTAAAACTCATTGGAGCTTCCTCCCTCATGATCCAGATAGAAAACACACTGAGACAAATGAAATTAGAAGAGCGAGGGATGACTGACTGAGGATTTACAGAGAGAGACGCCACATAAAACAGAGCTGATAGGAAGAAACACATTTGTTTTTGGATGATGGAGGGAGGCTGACTAGACTGGCAGCCCACACTATTGAACCCTTCCCACTTGACACTGGTGGTGGCATCACACACATGGAACAATGGAGCCATATTTAATCTCTCCATGTGTATGCAGCCCGCTAACAGTGAGTCATCAATTACGGAGGAAATAGGTGCACAAATGCTACCCTGGCTGCTATCTTTAGTTTATACTGTGCCAAACCTTCATCAGCTTTTAAAGGTTTGGACAGCCTTTTGTTGCCTGAACCCCAGCCAAGTGACTCTTACCTTTAATCACTTTTAGATTGTTTATAGGCCTACTTCCATGGTGAAGAGCTGGAGATGAAGCACCACTGTATTGGTAGCAGAGGAGTCCTGTCTATGGAAGAAGAGGATTCATTTGAGGGAAAATACAATAAAATATATTATTCAAAAATCCTCCTTGTAAATAAAATTACACCTCTGTAAATATTCACCAACGTATTTGATCAAATGTACTAGTTTGCAGAGAATTCTAACAGGAAGGACACATTTGACCTTTGTCTCCTTCCACGAGGAGTGGAAAACACCAAATCATGAATAAAAGGTATTGACTATGTTGCCATGACAAAGTGACAGTTAGATTTCTTCCTCTCTAGAAAGTGAATGTCTGGTCCTGATCTGGGGATAACAGAGACCAGAGATGTGATTGCCGTGATGCTGAGAGTGCTGGGGTGATTTCTTGCATGTTAAACGGGAGATTGATGGGGTTATTGACAACGTGTCAGGTGCCAGGGACTATGAATCATTGTCAATGTGCTTTAGCTGGGCTGAACATGGGCCATGAGCTGTTACCAGGATAATGCCCCCTGTTAACACGTCGCTGACACGATACAGCTTAAGGAAGGCTAATGTGGTGTTTCCCTGCCTCTATAGGAATCCCTAAACTGTCCTCCTATGCCAAGACAGAGGACAAACTGTTCAAGAACCTCTTCAGAAACTACCAGAAATGGGTGAGGCCTGTGGAATACCTCAACGGCACAGTACGGGTCAGATTTGGACTGGCCATCTCCCAGCTAGTGGACGTGGTGAGAAAAATATGATTATTATGGGATATTGTGGTTTGTGTCTTCCTGATGATTATTTTGATGTTTGTCAAAGCAAGCTGGACTTTCAAGGCAAAGAATCAGTGGTGGAAAAAGTACCCAATTGTCATATTTGAGTAAAAGTAAAGATACCTTAATAGAAAAGGACTCAAGTAAAAGTGAAAGTAGCCCAGTAAAATACTACTTGAGTAAAAGTATAAAAGTATTTGGTTTAAAATATACCTAAGTATCAAAAGTGAAAGTATAAACTATTTCAAATTCCTTATATTAAGCAAACCAGACGGCACCATTTTCTTGTTATTTATTTATTTATGGGTAGCCAGGGCCACACTCCAACACTCAGACATCCTTTACAAATGAACAATGTGTGTTTATTGAGGCCACCAGAGGCAGGGGATGACCAGCGATGTTCTCTAAGAGTGTGAATTGGACCATTTGCCTGTCCTGCTAAGCATTCAAAATGTAATGAGTACTTTTGGGTGTCAGGGAAAATGTATGGAGTAAAAAGTACATTTATTTTCTTTAGGAATGTAGTGAAGTAAAAGTTAAAGTAATCAAAAATAGAAACAGTAAAGTACAGATACCCAAAAAACTACTTGAGTAGTTGAAAGTGTTTTTTACTTAAGTACATTACATCACTGGAAAGAATATATCACTATAAATATATTTAGGCTAATTTACATTGTTGATTTTTTTACCACATTTACACACATACGGACAGTATAACAACACAAAGGTACAGATAAAACCTTTACAGTATGGTCTCTCCATTACAGGACGAGAAGAACCAGTTGATGACAACCAATGTGTGGATGAAACAGGCAAGATATTAAACATATTTTGGGGGGGCATAGTATATTTAAGTGATCATTCCCGAGAAGCCAGTGTTAGGAGGATATATTGGCAGGGGTGTTGTTAGGCAAACCATGCCAATATTTCCTCCAATCACTGGCTTTGAGGGCATTATCACTTTTATACGACGAGTTACCAACATATTTCAATAATGATTTGCATATTTTCATTAAAAAGTTATTTTGAGGAATGTATTCATACTATTTCATCGTTCCACAAGATATAGTCCCGACACAAATCTAGGTGTTGCTACAAGCCTGCTGGTCGTTCGTTCTATCGGTTCGGTTCCCAGAGACGTGACCCAGTTGTTAAGTATTTTTGTTCTGTATTTATGGACGAGACCCAGTCGTTCGTTCTAAATGTTCTATTGCCATACTGGCTGGCAACGTTCTTGCTTGCTAGTTAGCCAACTATGTCTAACTTATAGTCACGTCAAACAGTGTAACAGACAGAATAACAACAAAGTAACTGAATATGCATTTGTTTAAGCTGTTTTCTAGCGACATTTATTTGGATACATCCATAACAATGACGCGCAATTTCACCTGGCATAGAAAATGTGCTCACTCGTCAGGACACTGTTGTTCAGAGGAGCTAGCCCACAACACAGCCAACACAATCACTTCAAACTGAAGCTGGACAGACTGCAAACTAGATGCACTTCATTTCATTTAACCTGTTTTCTATTGACATTTCTTTGTATGTATCCACAAAAATGTTGACTGGCTGAGAAAAGCTGCCTGCCTATCTGTCTTGTCCCGACTCCCAACCCCTACACATTCATTACTATGGGACAGCTGGAGATCAAGTTTCTAAATTAACAATGTTACAAATGTCAGACAGGCAGACAGCAAGGTTTATACAAATCTCCACTATTGAAAACCAATTGCTAGTCTAAAAGAAATGGGAGATAATGTTTAGACCCTTTTTACATTCAAGGTCAAGGTTATAAGTTGCCTGTTTGGGCTGATCAGACAGTGGATTGTGCAGTGAGATTGAACAGTGCAAATAGGCATTTCAGCGGCATAGCTTTAGATGGTGGTAACTTGTGGAATAGACAACAGCTAGAATACGGTTTTAACCAATCAGCGTCCAGGATTAGACCCACCCATTGTTTAATTCATAACACTCTACAACGTGGTTCCTAACCAGGGGTACTAGGACCCCCGGGGGTACTTGGCCTATCCAGAGGGGGTCATTAAAAAGACTCATAAGTCTATAGGGTTACATGCACGTAAGCAGAATCTTCAGGCGTACTGAAGGCAGAGCAAAATTCAATTGGGAGGAAAGTAACCAAAAAAGGTTGGGAACCACTGCTCTACAGCAGCGTCAGCTTTACAAACAAAGGCGATATGGAATTTAGAGTAACAATCAATCTCCCTTCCTCCTGCATGTCCCCTTGTTCTGGTGGCATTTCACGATGAACTCACATCTTCATTTCTCACGAGCAACCCAGTTTGCAACTCCCGCCCCCCGGCAGCCTGCCTTGCCCCCAGCCCTCTTGGCAGCTTAATTCATATCCTCCGACTGCATCTGCTCTCTGCAGCCAGGGAATCATCACTCCAGACCAGGGTCTGCAGGTCAGCCTTTCACCAGTATGTCACAATGACAAACAACTCCATGCAAATCAGAGAACAGAGGGCAATAGCTAATAGCTATCTATTCATCAGCGTTGAATGAGGAGATAAGATTGAAAATATGTCTCTGTCCACATCAGTGCTTTCTCTCCCATCTACTTTATTTGGCCATACATTTTTATATCCACCATGTGACAATGCAAAAACTCTGAGATATTACATCTGCTTATCACAGATATGAAGTTGCATTGTTACACATACACCGAGTGTACAAAATATTAAGAACAGAACTGTTGAGTGTGAAAAACCCAGCTGTGTTGCAGTTCTTGACACAAACCGGTGTGCCTGGCACCTACTATCATACCCCGTTCAAAGGCACTTAAATACTCTGTCTTGCCCATTCGCCCTCTGAATGGCACACATACACAATCCATGTCTCAATTGTCTCAAGGCTTAAAAATCCTTCTTTATCCTGTCTCCTCCCCTTCATCTACACTGATTGAAGTGGATTTAACAAGAGACATCAACAAGGGATCATAGCTTTCACCTGGTCAGTCCCATGTCATGGAATGAGCAGGTGTTCATAATGTTTTGTACACTCAGTGTATACTGTAGTGGAATCAATTTTCTCTCAGGGGGAGAAAAGTAATTTATGGTGATTTCCAGTAGCAGTCTGGTCAAAAGAATCCGCTTGTAAAAAGAGATGGCCATTCATTAATGATGATAAGGTTGTATCATCTGTGATCTACATCTGTTTATATGAGTTACTATGCTGTTACTAAGTAGTAATGCATTACGGCAAAGAACTTTTCAAAGATGGCTACGGCGAAATACAAGACTTCACAGCAAAAGTCAGAGTGCAAGAAGGAACCAAGCCAATCTTTCACAAACCACGTCCAGTTCCCTATGCAGGAGTAAGGCACATCCTGTCCGGCATCAAACGGAGCAGCGGAGAGAGCCGTGCAAAACTTTAAGAAGGACTAGACTCAAGGTTCAGTCTGTGCCCACCCACCAAAGGCTTCCTCGGTTCCTGTTTACTTACCGTAACACACCACACACAGTAACGGAATGTACACCAGTTGAACTGTTTCTGAAACGCCAACCACGTACCCGCCTGACATTGTTGAAACCAGACTTGTCAAGCACTGTGGCAAAGCACCAGCTACAGCAGAAGAAAGCTCATGTCAGACACTCAAAGATGTCAGAGAATTCAAAGAGGGGGAGAGGGTGATGGTACGTGATTTCAGACACCCCAAGCGCCTGTGGAACTCAGGTGTGATCTTGCAACGCAGAGGACCTTTGACTTAAGTCCAAATTGGTTATCGCCATGTCAACGTTCATGTGGATCATCTGCTATTGTTACGGTATTCTTCCGTCGAAGGAGAGTCGGACCAAAATGCAGCGTGGTTAGTTCGATACGTGTTTAATGAAAATACAAAACACGATCAATACAAAACAACAAACGGAAAATGTGAAAACCTAATACAGCCTGTCTGGTGACAACTAACACAGAGACAGGAACAATCACCCACAAAACACACAGTGAAACCTAAGCTACCTAAATATGGTTCCCAATCAGAGACAACGAGAATCACCTGACTCTGATTGAGAACCGCTTCAGGCAACCATAGACTATGCTAGACACCCCTACTCAGCCACAATCCCAATACCTACTAAAACCCCAATACCAAAAACACAACACAAAATAAACCCATGTCACACCCTGGCCTGACCAAATAAATATATAAACACAAAATACTAAGACCAGGTCGTGACAGCTATGGTCCAATGCCCCAGCAGAGACCCCCAGGACTATTCTCCTGACGGTGGAAATACGAGACAGACAGAGCCTGACCTTCCACCCGAACCTGGCCCACCACCAGAAGCCTAGGAGGAGCGGAGATATCCTATTTGACAGCGAAGGGCACCTCAAAAGCTTGACCTGTGAGTTGAGCTGTTTCAGGAGGTAATAGACAGTAAAACAAACAAACTCTTTAATATGTCCTAGATTAAAGGAAAGATAAAAGGACATTACCTGGGTTAGTTATTAGGACACAAACTCCATCTTCGGGGCAGAATAATCCCCTGGATTTGTGCTGGGCTCTGAAAAGTCTGCTTCAACCCAGTAGTTGAAAAATGTTTAAGATTGCATTGTTCAGATATTGCATTAGTAGTTACCTAACATATTTACCTTGTTCTCTGGGAGTTAAACACTATGGAGGAGGAGTGTAGAATCTGTGATCTACAGCTGTTTATATTAGTTACTATGCTGTTACTAAGCAGTAATGTATTATGGCAATGTTATGTTACTACACCTAATAGGAAATGCACATGCGCACTATTGTGCCGGGGGCGGAAGAGCACGAGAGGTTTTGACTAAACGAAACTAACTGTGTCTCCTGCCTGGTCATTTCTCCACAACACAAATATTACAAATGTGACTCATCCATCTCTCTCTCGCTCCTGTTTAGGAATGGTTGGACATGAAGCTACGCTGGAACACTGATGACTACCTGGGCATCACTACCATCAGAGTCCCATCGGACTCCATCTGGATCCCAGACATTGTGCTCTATGACAAGTAAGTACCATGCCTATGACTTCCACACAAGGGTTGCAAAGGGAGGATATATTACCTGTGGTTGACTTGGGGAATAGCTGTCTGGTGTTGTGCCAAACCCCCCTTCTAATTTCTTTAATTTTGTGGCTAGAGTCAAATACTTTCTGTGGCACACATCAGAGTCAAATAGTTTCCATAGAACAAACTTCTATAGAACAAACTTCACGTCAGGATAGGCAACTGAAAATAATAATTAATGTATGTGTGTTATATTAAACATAGAGGGAGTATAATGTTGGCAAGCAATAAACATTTCAGAACAACTAAATTATTATCCTTACACTTTCAAAAATACTAGTCGAATAAGACATGAGAGATGACAAATACAGTGACATGGGCAGCCCTGGGGTGGCATGGGCAGCCCTGGGGTGGCATGGGCAGCCCTGGGGCAGCCCTGGGGCGGCATGGGGCAGCCCTGGGGCGGCATGGGGCAGCCCTGGGGCGGCATGGGGCAGCCCTGGGGCGGCATGGGCAGCCCTGGGGCGGCATGGGGCGGCATGGGGCGGCATGGGCAGCCCTGGGGCGGCATGGGGCGGCATGGGCAGCCCTGGGGCGGCATGGGGCGGCATGGGCAGCCCTGGGGCGGCATGGGGCGGCATGGGCAGCCCTGGGGCGGCATGGGCAGCCCTGGGGCGGCATGGGCAGCCCTGGGGCGGCATGGGGCGGCATGGGCAGCCCTGGGGCGGCATGGGGCGGCATGGGCAGCCCTGGGGCGGCATGGGGCAGCCCTGGGGCGGCATGGGGCGGCATGGGCAGCCCTGGGGCGGCATGGGCAGCCCTGGGGCGGCATGGGGCAGCCCTGGGGCGGCATGGGGCGGCATGGGCAGCCCTGAGGCGGCATGGGCAGCCCTGGGGCGGCATGGGCAGCCCTGGGGCGGCATGGGGCAGCCCTGGGGCGGCATGGGCAGCCCTGGGGCGGCATGGGGCAGCCCTGGGGCGGCATGGGGCGGCATGGGCAGCCCTGGGGCGGCATGGGCAGCCCTGGGCCGGCATGGGGCGCCCCCTGTTGCGGGCGGGGGCGGGGTTCGAACCGCGACATACACTTGAAACAAATAGCCAAATCGAAAAACTGCAGACAAAAATGCTTTCTGCTTCTAAGATCAGTGAAATGTAGGAAGAGCAGAAATCTCAACTAGCAAGCAAGTCGCAGCAACGAAGAACGCGAAGAGGTGGAGAATTTTGGCAGGGGGAGATTTTCAGCACAACCCTAGAACGCCATGTTAGCACGCCATGTTAGCACGCCATGTTAGCACGCCATACCGGAACTTCACATGTTTGGGGAATTGAGTACCAGTTTCTCTATAAAAACAAAGTAGCCTTTCGCTGGCCCAGATTCACACACAGAGGTAAAACATGTTGATCAAAGCAGAATGAAGGTGGGATCTTAACTGAACAGCAATGGCGAGTGGGTATTCGTTTCCTGATTCTGCTTTGTTCAAGTTTATTTGCCGCTTGAATCTGTGAGTGGCAATATAGGCTATTCGAGATAGCGCAGATTGAAAATGTGGCATGATTTTGCTCCAAATTGTCAAATGAGGTTTTGTAAGGTCATGAAAAGTCTTGGAAATTAGCTTAATAATTGTTTCTAATGTAATTCATAAAAGCACACTATTAAATATGGTCAATCAATTTAAAAAAATGACATAATCGCCATTATCGGAATGACCCTTTAGTGCATGTCTGTGTTGTTGTGTGTGTGCCAGTGTGGGGTTGCGTGTGTGCCAGTGTGCGGTTGCGTGTGTGTCAGTGTGGGGTTCTATGTGTGCCAGTGTGGGGTTGCGTGTGTGTCAGTGTGGGGTTGCGTGTGTGCCAGTGTGGGGTTGCGTGTGTGTCAGTGTGGGGTTGCGTGTGTGCCAGTGTGGGGTTGCATGTGTGTCAGTGTGGGGTTGTGTGTGTGCCAGTGTTGGGTTGCGTGTGTGTCAGTGTGGGGTTGCGTGTGTGCCAGTGTGGGGTTGCGTGTGTGCCAGTGTGGGGTTGCGTGTGGGGTTGAGTGTGTGCCAGTGTGGGGTTGAGTGTGTGCCAGTGTGGGGTTGCGTGTGTGCCAGTGTGGGGTTGAGTGTGTGCCAGTGTGGGGTTGCGTGTGTGCCAGTGTGGGGTTGCGTGTGTGTCAGTGTGGGGTTCTGTGTGTGTCAGTGTGGGGTTGCGTGTGTGCCAGTGTGGGGTTGTGGGGTTGCGTGTGTGCCAGTGTGGGGTTGCGTGTGTGCCAGTATGGGGTTGTGTGTGTGCCAGTGTGGGGTTGCGTGTGTGCCAGTGTGGGGTTGCGTGTTCGTCAGTGTGGGGTTGCGTGTGTGCCAGTGTGGGGTTGTGTGTGTGCCTGTGTGGGGTTGCGTGTGTGCCAGTGTGGGGTTGCGTGTGTGCCAGTGTGGGGTTGCGTGTGTGCCAGTGTGGGGTTGCGTGTGTGCCAGTGTGGGGTTGCGTGTGTGCCAGTGTGGGGTTGTGTGTCTGTCAGTGTGGGGTTGCGTGTCCGCCAGTGTGGGGTTGCGTGTGTGCCAGTGTGGGGTTGCGTGTGTGCCAGTGTGGGGTTGCGTGTGTGCCAGTGTGGTGTTGCGTGTGTGCCAGTGTGGGGTTGAGTGTGTGCCAGTGTGAGGTTGCGTGTGTGCCAGTGTGGGGTTGCGTGTGTGCCAGTGTGGGGTTGCGTGTGTGCCAGTGTGGGGTTGCGTGTTTGTCAGTGCGAGTGGGCGGTTGCCGGAGGAGAGAGTGCGCAACATTTCAGCAGAAGGTATACGGTAATGAACGACAGACTAACTAGATCACCAATTCAAAATATAACTTATAGCAGTTATCTCGCTAGTTAGCTAACTAAGCGTTCATTTCGTTGTTGCCTTTCCACCTGCACTGTAGAGCCTAAATATACAGTATCTGCAACTTGGATTCCCCTCTATTATTTTATTTATTTTATTTAACCTTTCTTCAAACAGGGAGTCACATTGAAATTTAAAATATATTTTACAAGAGAGCCCTGTACACATTACAATACAAACGAATATTAAAACAACATACACATGTATAAAACAATACAATTCAGCACCATAAAAATGTCAATAAGCATTTAATAAAAGCAATCACATTCAACTGTATCCTCAATCAATAATGGAAACTGCCCGAGTGGCACCAGCACATCTAACTGCAGTGAACTTTGCAGAATATTCCACAAATTTGGGGCATAAAAACACAACGGAGATTTCCCCAAATCTGTGGAGACTGGAGGGATCTCTAGTGTTATCCATTCCTGTGAATGGGTTTGGTAACTTATGTTTCTTATCTTAACTAATGATGTTACTGTCACGAGAATGTTCAATCCCAATGATAATAACTGACAATCAATAGCTCTGACCAATCCCCGAGATCTGTAAGACCATGGGTTTAATAATAATTAGTCAAAGGCTCAGTTTATGCAAAAAGAGTACAGTTTATTCAGAGAACATTCTAAAGTCCATTATACAAAGACATCCATTTTATAGCTGCGCACATACTTCCACACAAACAGTAGGTATCCTACGCACATACATACACACCAACAGTAGGTGAGTTTTATCCTTCTACATAGTTCTCACCACTGTGTATCACTACGCAGTCGACAGTTCCATTCCCCCGAGATTAGGGAAACCTTGAGAAGTACTCCCTGTCCTCATACATTTTCTCAGAGTTCCTGCCAGGTCGGTTTAAACAGTTGAATTGTTCTTCGGTATTTTCTTAGGCACACACACACACACACACACACATACAAGTTCAAATCCTAAGCTACACCTTGCTCAGACAGTCTGTGTTTTTCCACTATATAGATACATTGTTTAATCTAATTTTGACTACAACTACACACATCATCAGATTATAATTTTATGATTCTAATCAATTTCATACAATTATAAGGTTTCAGACTGGAATTATTTTATCATTATCTTTCAACATTTAAATTATTTTATTGGTTACATATAGAGAGAGGGTTTCTGTAAGATTGCTTTGTAAATAAATAAAAGAGAATGCAGCTTCCTTCTTACAGACAGAGAGGACCATCCCACATTTTATACAGACTACAATGATGAGTCCTAAAGTTGTCCCCCTGTGATAAAACTTATTGCCGAATGGTAGACTGCATCCAAGAATTTTAAAACATAGGTTGCCGCATGCATGTAAACAATATCACCAAAATCCAATACAGGGAGAAGCGTTGTTTGAACAATCTTTCTCCTATTTTTAATACTAAGACAGTTTTTTTTATATAGAAATAAATCCTATCTTGGATTTTAGCTTCTTAGTCAGCTTTTTATATATGCGTTACGAAGGACAACTTATATTCAATCCAGACACCCGGGTACTTATATTGAGAAACAAGCTCAAATTGGACTCCATTTATAGCGCAAATATGCAGGTTCTTTATTATTTTGGTTAGGTCAGGGTCAGGGTGTGACGAGGGTGGTTTGTTTAGTTTTTGTATTGTCTAGGGTTTTTGTATGTCTAAGGGTTTATATGTTTATGGTTGCCTAGATTGGTTCTCAATCAGAGGCAACTGTTTTATCGTTGTCTCTGATTGGGGACCATATTTAGGTAGCCATATTCCTTGTGTGTTTTCAAATCAAATCAAATTTATTTATATAGCCCTTCGTACATCAGCTGATATCTCAAAGTGCTGTACAGAAACCCAGCCTAAAACCCCAGACAGCAAGCAATGCAGGTGTAGAAGCACGGTGGCTAGGAAAAACTCCCTAGAAAGGCCAAAACCTAGGAAGAAACCTAGAGAGGAACCAGGCTATGTGGGGTGGCCAGTCCTCTTCTGGCTGTGCCGGGTGGAGATTATAACAGAACATGGCCAAGATGTTCAAATGTTCATAAATGACCAGCATGGTCGTATAATAATAAGGCAGAACAGTTGAAACTGGAGCAGCAGCACAGCCAGGTGGATTGGGGACAGCAAGGAGTCATCATGTCAGGTAGTCCTGAGGCATGGTCCTAGGGCTCAGGTCCTCCGAGAGAGAGAAAGAAAGAGAGAAAGAGAGAATTAGAGAGAGCACACTTAAATTCACACAGGACACCGAATAGGACAGGAGAAGTACTCCAGATATTACAAACTGACCCTAGCCCCCCGACACATAAACTACTGCAGCATAAATACTGGAGGCTGAGACAGGAGGGGTCAGGAGACACTGTGGCCCCATCCGAGGACACCCCCAGACAGGGCAAAACAGGAAGAATATAACCCCACCCACTTTGCCAAAGCACAGCCCGCACACCACTAGAGGGATATCTTCAACCACCAACTTACCATTCTGAGACAAGGCCGAGTATAGCCCACAAAGATCTCCGCCACGGCACAACCCAAGGGGGGGGCCAACCCAGACAGGAAGATCACATCAGTGACTCAACCCATTCAAGTGACGCACCCCTCCTAGGGACGGTATGAAAGAGCCCCAGTAAGCCAGTGACTCAGCCCCTGTAATAGGGTTAGAGGCAGAGAATCCCAGTGGAAAGAGGGGAACCGGCCAGGCAGAGACAGCAAGGGCGGTTCGTTGCTCCAGAGCCTTTCCGTTTTGTGGGTTGTTATTCTATGTTTAGTTGCCTGTCTGCACTAGCCATATTAGCTTCACGGTTCGTTTTGTTGTTTTTGTATAGTTTGTTCTTTCATTAAATAAGTACGTACGCTTACCACGCTGCGCCTTGGTCTCCTCATTATGACGACCGTGACAGTGAGCTTGATTTACCTTGTATTTAACACTAATTTAAGATCTGTAAGTGATTTCTAAATTGAATCAAAGTCATGCTGAAGTTCACAAATGGCCTGCTGCACTGAGGTGGCACAGGAATACAAAACTGTGTCATCTGCATATAGAGATGAATGTTACAACTATTAACAGTGTTTCCTATGCCATTAATATACAAAGTGAACAATAATGGACCCAAAATCGAACCCTGAGGAACATCTTTATGAATCTCAAGAAATTCAGATTTAACCCCATCTATGAAGATTGCCTGAGTTCTGTTGCTAAGATAATTCTGAAACCATAAACAGGCTGTATATCCCAGGATGACCCTTGATAATTTCTTCAGGAAAACAGAATGATCAACAGTGTCGAACGCCTTTGACAAATCAATAAACAAGGCAGCACAGTTCTTTTTAGCATCCAAGGCATTGACAAGATCATTAATAACTAGCGTGGTTGCTGTGGTAGTAGTGCCCAGGCATAAACCCTGATTGGTTTATATTAAGAATACAATTATCAGATGAAAAGGAACAAAGTTATGCGTTAACCAAGGATTCAAGAATCTTAGCTAAACAAGGTAGTCTTGAAATAGAGCGAGAGTTTTCAAGATCATTTGTATCCCCACCGTAATGGAGTGGCAGCACATTTGTGGATTTCCATGCTTCTGGAATACTTCCTGATAACAATGTTAAATTACAAATGTGGGCTACCGAGTCAGCAATAAGTCTGCACACTTAAGCAGACCAGGCTCCAAATGATCAGCCCTTGTATATATTTTTTTGGTCTAATGTTAGCAAAGCATCCAGGACTTCTTTATCAGTGAATTTCCAAAAAGAAATCTCCTGACCAGCATTTTCAGTATCGTTCAATAGATTTTCACCATCTACATCCGAACTACTCTTTTCAAGAGCTGGCTTTGAAATACATTCAAATATAAAGCCTGCAGAGATAAAATGTATTAAATGTATTAATGATGATCAATTTTGTCAGTAAAAGTGCCTGAATCTAAATGAATTTGATGGGAGAGAGAAGAGGAGACACAACCCTTCAGCGATTTAACAGCTTTCCAGAATAGTGTACATATAGTGTAGTGTACACACAGAATAGTGTACATATTAACATAATAATCCAATTTTGCTTTTTTAACTAGTTTTACACACCGATTTCTCAATTGCCTAAAAGACTGCCAGTCTGGACCCGAGTCTGTGAATCTAGCATTGGCCAAGGCAGCATCTCTGTTTGTGTATGACTTCAGATAGCTCTGGACTGAACCAAAGGGTAAGACTGATTTTAATTCTCAGTTTTTGAAAGGGAGCATGTTTATCATGTTTATTGAAAACATTTGTGAAGTGGTTCAGAGCCAACTCTGGGTCAGGTATAGATGCAATGCAATCAAAGTCACAAAATAAAGGTCACAAAAAAAGGCCTGTTCTTTGAAATGTTTTAAATTCCTCTTGTTGAAAAAACAAGGTTTGGATCGAGGCATCTGTATATCCCTGACACATACAATGGGATAATGGTCACTAATATCTATAGCAAATCCCCACTCCCAGCATATTTCTCTGGAGTATTTGTGAATATGAGGTTAATCAAAGTACATTACGTAGAGTCATTTAAGTTTGGACGAGTGGGCTTTGTAATCAAATGGGTCAAATTTAAATTAGTTTAAAAAATCATTTAAACAGTCAGCATCCTGCGTTCCCCATGCAAGATTAAAGGTCATGGAGAAGTCTGAGTTCAAATCGAATCCAAATCAAATTTTATTTGTCACATACACATGGTTAGCAGATGTTAATGCGAGTGTAGCGAAATGCTTGTGATTCTAGTTCCGACCATGCAGTAATATCTAACAAGTAATCTAACAATTTCACAACAACTACCTTATACACACAAGTGTAAAGGAATGAATAAGAATATGTACATAAAATTATATGGATGAGCGATGGTCGAACGGCATAGGCAAGATGCAGTAGATGGTATAGAGTACAGTATATACATATGAGATGAGTAATGTAGGGTATGTAAACAAAGTGGCATGTTTAAACTATTAACAGTGAATAATCAGAAGTCTCTATAGCATAATCTCTAATGGACTGACTTGAAAAATACAGATCCTGCACTACTTCCATCCCAAGTCAAGCACTGTATAATACTGGAAACTTTCTAAGGATTTTCAGGGATTTTATGTAATCTATTACAAGATTCGTGGCCCTTTTGGGTACTTCAGATTATCACAGGTGTCTGTAACAATCTCTGGCCCTCTGTGGCTGCTTTTACACAGGCATCCCAATTCTGGGATTCTTTTTTCTACCTATTGGTCTTTTGACCAATCATGTCAAATCTTTTAACGTCAGATATTTTTCAGAGTTGATCTGATTGTTCAAAAGATCAATTAATAGCCTCCCGAGTGGTGAGGTGGTCTAAGGTACTACATCGCAGTGCTAGCTGTGCCACTAGAGATTCTGGGTTCCCGACCGGTAGACCCATGGGGCGGTGCACAATTTGCGCAACGTCGTCTGGGTTAGGGGAGGGTTTGGCCGACAGGGATGATTTTGCCCCATTGCGCACTAGCGACTCCCGTGGCGGGCCGGGCGCAGTGCGCGCTAACACGGTCACCAGGTGTACGTTGTTTCCTCCGACACATTGGTGCGGCTGGCTTTCGGGTTAAGTGGGCAGTGTGGCTTGGTTGGGTTATGTTAATACTATATATGTATTCTTTTTTTTAAATATATATACATTTTTCAAGAATAAATTACGAAAATTACGATAGGTTGCCATAGATTTTCTGTTATTTACCAAAATGACTGAAGATTCCAGTAACTTTGGGAAATTACCATTAGCTTTGCAGCCCTACACAGCATAGACTATATTTTAAACAGCACAAAATTCAATTAATCCAACACATCAAGAAAAGCCTGATTCGACCCTGTAGAAGAATAACAGATGTTAATCCATTCCTCTAACAGTGCCGATGGACGTTTTGAGGGCTCTGTCACCAAGGCTGTTGTCAAGTATGATGGCACCATCACCTGGACACAGCCCGCTAACTACAAGTCAGCCTGCATCATCGATGTCACCTTCTTCCCCTTTGACCTGCAGAACTGCTCCATGAAGTTTGGCTCCTGGACCTATGATGGCTCACAGGTTGTAGCCTACACAGCATTGTGAAACAGTCTACAGTATATTAATGACCATACAGTCATTAATTGATGTCAGAAATGTGTTAATCTCTTGTTTATACTTTGGGGAGTTGAAGGGAAGACACGTCTGTTGATGTTTCATCTTTTCTAACCTTGTATTCATTCAACAGGTTGACATCCTCCTGGAGGACTTTCATGTGGATAAGAGGGACTACTTTGACAGTGGCGAATGGGATATAGTGAAAGCAACAGGCAGCCGTGGTCTGAGGATGGACGGATCCTGCCACTTCCCCTTCATCACCTACTCCTTCATCATCCGTAGACTACCGCTCTTCTACACCCTCTTCCTTATTATCCCTTGTATCGGCCTTTCCTTCCTCACCATCCTGGTCTTCTACCTGCCCTCCAACGGCGGGGAGAAGATCTCCCTGTGCACCTCTGTGCTGGTGTCCCTCACAGTCTTCCTTCTCGTGATCGAGGAGATAATTCCGTCCTCCTCCAAGGTCATCCCTCTGATTGGGGAGTACCTGGTGTTCACCATGATCTTTGTCACGCTCTCCATTGTCATCACCGTCTTTGCCATCAACATCCACCACCGCTCCACGTCCATGCACAAAGGCATGGCGCCCTGGGTGCGTCGTATCTTCCTGCACAGGCTGCCTAAGCTGCTGTGTATGCGCAGCCACGTGGACCGCTATGCTACCCCCGGTGGGGCCTGGGCAGGACTGGCAGGGAGAGAGGGGGCAGGACTGGCAGGGAGAGAGGGGACAGTAGGGGGCATTATGAAGTCCACCCCTCATCTCTCCCCCATGAATAACCTGCAGGCTGCTTTGGACTCTATCCGTTACATCACCATGCATGTGGTCAGGGAGAACGAGGTCAGAGAGGTATGATCCCATAGAGTTACAGAGAATCAGTCTGCCCCTGCAGTATCAATGACACGGTTGGCATGAGAGAATATTGTGTTTGTTCTGATACAAAATCAATCATACAGTACTGAATCAGTCTTTTTGAAGTCTTACTGTAATTCTCTCTCTATATTAATCTTCTCCATATTGTGTATTTGTCTCCATCCTCTGATTGTCACATGCAACTGCACCTCTGACTGCAAAGCCCTCGCAGCCTGTGTCAATGAGGTCATGTGTTGGAGTCTGAAGGGCATGTTTGGTCTCTCTCTCTCTCTCTCTCCAGGTGGTGCAGGATTGGAAGTTTGTGGCTCAGGTTCTGGATCGTGTGTTGCTGTGGACCTTCCTCCTGGTCTCAGTACTGGGCTCTGCTCTGCTCTTCATCCCTGTCATCTACAAATGGGCAAACATCATTGTCCCCAACCATGCAGGCGGCAGCGGATAAGACTAAACTGAGTCTATGTACACTGAGCACAACGAATTCAGAGACACTACAGTCAGTGCAGAGATGGAGACACTTACTCACATGTGGGTGTGGGAGAGCAATGGATTCTAGTTCCATCATAATTTTTGATTTGTGTATATGAATGAGGGATTATTGTCTCTATGTTGCTGTATCTGTTTCTAGATTAAATTAACATACAATTGTTTCATATGAAATAATCCCTCTATATTCTGGAAGGAGGATACCTCCCTATAGACATATCTCACAAAGTATAACAATGAATACAATTATCCAGGTTATGTAAGGACCGACGCTGGAGAAGAGAAGCAGGTACAGAGAGTCGAACATTTAATATGGAACAGACATCAAACGGAGACAGCGTCAGAACCGGGTATTCAAAGACAAACAAACATTAATCCCGAAGCAGGGAACAGAGCTTGGTAACAAACAGATGTAGGGGAGGTAATAACACAGGTGATTGAGTCCAGGTGAGTCCAATAATTGCTGAAGCGCGTGATGAGGGAAGGCAGGTGTGCGTAATGATGGTGGCAGGAGTGTGTAATGCTGGGAAGCCTGGCGCATTCGAGCGCGAGGAGGGGGAGCGGGTGCAGGTGTGACAAGTTATTGTTTTTCTTGCCTCTGAAAAACAGGCTTCTCACGGTTAACGAGACAGGATTATGGAAGGCTGGCCACATGAGACTAGCTAATAATTAACAGGGGTGAATAAATAACTTTTAATCCCTCCTTTATAAATAAGTGTACAGTATATACGTGTATGTATATGACCCCTTTACCTTTTATATTTAATATATTTATATTTAATTATATTTTATATTTAAGTTGATATTCCTCTTTTATTCACATTACCCTTTTATATTACATTTTTAAACATATTACCTTTTTATATACACTACCCTTTTACAGTATATTACCCTTACATTACTCTTTTATAATTTATTAAAATAATGGCCAAAACGTAATTAACTGGGCCCTAGGTTGGTAAAATACAAAATAAATTGCCCGTTTTTTGACAGTGGCTACATTCTCAGAAAAACAATATTACATAACAAGATCAAGCAAGAGTTTAATTATAATCCTCTTTGAATAAGCTTCACTGAAGAATTCAGCTGTGAATGCTCTTGTATGATTAAAAGCTACAACTGTTTGGCTTGTGGGATACAGTTAATTTAGCAGACAAATCATTGTTACAGTGAATTAATTTTCCTACTTTCCAGCTTCTAAGACCATCTCTTTGTATAAGAAAGGTGTCTTGAGATTAGCTTTTAAGTCTGTGAGTCTGTTAGACACTGGGAGACTTAGTTGGGGACTTAAAACTTCTTCAGGATTGGTGGGTCCCCTGTGGGACGGTTGCGCTAACGTAGGCTCATGCGGTTAGCATGAGGTTGTAAGGAACAAGAACATTTCCCAGGACATAGACATATCTGATATTGGCAGAAAGCTTACATTTTTGTTACTCTAACTGCATTGTCCAATTGACAGTAGCTATTACAGTGAAATAATACCATGCTATTGTTTGAGGAGAGTGCACAGTTTTGAACATGACAAGTTATTAATAAACAAATTAGGCACATTTGGGCAGTCTTGATACAACACTTTGAACAGAAATGCAATGGTTCATTGGATCAGTCTGAAACGTTGCACATTTCAGACTGCTGGGGCGGCAGGGTAGCCTAGTGGTTAGAGAGTTGGACTAGTAACCGAAAGGTTGCAAGTTCAAATCCCAGAGCTGACAAGGTACAAATCTGTTGTTCTGCCCCTGAACAGGGAGTTAACCCACTGTTCCTAGGCTGTCATTGAAAATAAGAATTTGTTCTTAACTGACCTGCCTAGTTAAATAAAGTTTTTTTTTTTTTTAAATACACTGCTGCCATCTAGTGGCCAACATCTAAATTGCACCTCGGCTGGACTTACATTATGGCCTTTCTCTTGCATTTCAAAGATGATACAAAAAAAAGACAAAAATGGTTGTTGTTTTTTTCTTTGTATTATCTTTTACCAGATGTGTTATAATGTGTAATATTCTCCTACATTCCTTTCACATTTCCACAAACTTCAAAGTGTTTCCTTTCAAATGGTACCAAAAAACGCATATCCTTGCTTCAGAGCCTGAGCTACATACAGGCAGTTAGATTTGGGTATGTCATTTTAGGCGAAAATAGAAAAAAATGGTCCAATCCTTTTTAAGTCGGTCAGAGTCCACCTGATACAACAACAAGAGTTGTTGTTTTGCATTCTGTTCAACCTGCCGTCTGATTTCTCCTATCATTCAGATGAAAGATGGCAAGCTACAATGGAAGCATAAGCTCATACCTTCTCATATCTTTACTGGTTGCTTCTTGGAGAATCTACGATGGTGGGAAAATTCTGGTATTTCCCTTAGAAGGTAGCCACTGGGTGAACATGGACATTCTGATCAAGGCTCTTCACTCTCAGGGACACACCATCACAGTAGTACGGACAACTCAAAGTTGGTATATTAAAGAAGAGTCTCTACATTACAGTTCTATTACAATACCTGTCATTGATGGTGTGGAATTTGAGGAATTTGTAAAGCCAATCGTAAAGAAAGTAATTGATATAGAGAGAGGAACAAGCTCTGTATTAAACTTTATACATTTGCAAATCGAGATGTTCTCTGCAATGTCTAAGGTTCATGGACTGGAATGTGACATGGCAACTGCTGTATTGGAAGACAAGGATTTAATGAAGACCCTGGAGGAGAACCAGTATGACCTGGTGCTTACTGACCCAGCATGGGGGACCGGTATTTTGGTGGCTCATTATCTTCAGCTACCTCTAGTCTACAATGTACGGTGGATAACCAGTGGAGAGGGACATTTAGCCATTGCGCCATCCCCCATGTCTTATATTCCAATGACTGGATCAGGGCTCTCACACAAAATGACCTTCACAGAGAGAGTAAAGAATATGATTTTCTATTTGCTTTGGGAACTTCAGTACAGACTTGTAATCCAGCCACATTACCAGGCTGTTTGTGATGAGTTTTTCCAACCAGGTGTGGACTTCTATGAGTTATTACAGGGGGCTGATCTATGGCTCATGAGAGTTGACTTTGTGTTTGAGTTCCCTCGTCCCACCATGCCTAATGTTATCTATATGGCAGGGTTCCAATGTAAACCTGCAAAGCCTCTTCCCCAAGAACTAGAGGAGTTTGTTCAGAGTTCTGGGAATTATGGAGTCATTATCATGTCTTTGGGGACTTTTGTGTCTGAGTTTCCACATGATATAGCTGATGTGATAGCTGCTGCTTTTGCCCAACTGCCTCAGAAGGTAATCTGGAGACACAAAGGAGACAGGCCAGCTACTCTGGGCAACAATACCTTACTAGTTCAATGGATGCCGCAAAATGATCTGTTAGGACATCCAATGACGAGGCTGTTTGTAGCTCATGGAGGAACAAATGGGGTTCAAGAGGCTATTTACCATGGAATTCCTGTTGTGGGTCTACCTCTGTTTTTTGATCAATATGACAACCTCCTTCGTCTGAAAAAAAGAGGAGGAGCGAAGCTTTTATCCATGGCAACAGTAGACAAGAACAATAACTTTCTGGAGGCCTTGCAGGAAGTTCTGGATGAGCCATCCTACAGGACGAACATGCAGAGACTCTCCAGGCTACACAGGGACGTGCCAATGGAGCCCCTGGACACTGCCCTCTTCTGGATTGAGTTTGTCATGAGACACAAAGGTGCTGCTCACCTGCGTACAGAGTCCTACAGAATGCCTTGGTACTCCTACCACTCTGTAGATGTTGTCCTGATATTGTTGACTGTTGTAGTAGTGCTTATTCTTCTTCTTGTTGCAATAGTCAGATATTTAAGCGTTAGAAGTTGCTTGAAAAGAAAGATTAAAAGTGAATGAACGGATCCAATTCTCCACATTCTGGTACACAAAAATAATAGGATAAGTATGAATCAAAGCTGTAATATGTAGCTTTTAGGGTGAACCAACAAAATTCACATAGATATGTGTGTTATAGATCTGTCATTCTCGTTGAAAGCAAGTCTAAGATGCCGTAGATATATTCTATGTGCACTATTTCTATGATTCCCGTGTTTAAGTTTAGTTTTTGCATATTTTACTTTCGGTTTTGTACACCAGCTTCAAACAGCTGAAAATGCAATATTATTCGTTAAGGAAATATACATTTCACAATCTTTAGATGGTACAATGATTATTTACACTAAAACGTGTTTGTTTTGTCACATAAACTGATATTAGGCGAACTATTACAATTTTATCAACCAGGAAATGGCAGAGCGATTTCTGCATAGTGCATCTTTGAATCATGAAAATGTATAATGTTGAATTGATGCCAACATAATAAAATGTTAATGTGTAATTAAGTGTGGAACATATTTTTTTGTCAAGTATTTCCAGTTGTTTGTGCATTTTGTGATTCAATGCCACACTGCAAACATTTACTGTATGTGTTAAATTCACAGTGTTAATGTTTTTTTTACTCTGTGTAGTGTAGAAAAATATAAATAAAATCCTGCCCATCATTATCACATTTCACATCATGCTCTATTGCAGGATGATGTTTAGAATTATTTGTTTCAATATCTGTGTTTTTGCATGTACATTGATTGAATTATTGATTTCATGCTACCGAAAGATACATACTTTGCCAACCAGCATAATGTGATTTGCAGGCCTGATGTGGCTTGAAAGCCAAAAATTTCAGACCGCTGTGTTAGGGAGAAACTAGGCCATCAAAGAAAGGCCATAACATATATGTAATGTATTGTCATAAAGTGTTTAATCTTAATTAAATGATAACACTTAGGCACTCACTTCGTAAAGGCTACAGGCCTGGAAGTGAATGAACGAATGCAACAACCTCTGTCACTAACAAACACAGTCATGGGTGGTAACTCGATCATTCCCTCAAAAGGCACACTGGTAAATATACAAATAAGGCTTTACACCCTACAGTGTTTAAATATAATAAACTGTGAGAGTAAAAACTTTCAAAACTGTTATTTTAACACCAGTTAAGTTGTACTCATACATACATTATGATATAGTACAATGTACAATCTCCGAGTTCAATGTACACTGGTGATTTCGCTGTGGACAGCTAAATAATAACAATGTATGCCATTAAGCAGATGATTTTATCCAAAGTCACTTACAGTCATGCGTGCATACATTTTTCGTATATATTGGTGGCCCCAGCTCTCACAAAAACATATTGTATATGGCAAACATGTACAAATTGGTGAAAGTCCACAAACACAAAAACATTGTGTTCACTCAGATTAACTCATTGTACTCTCCCTCTCATCAAGGGATTCTATGTTAATGATCACATCTGTCAAATAATTGATATGGGTAGGCTTGTTTATGTGTTTAAACAGAAACAATGTAAATGTTAACAAGCCCGCTAAAGTACACTGAGTGTACAAGACATTAGGAGCACCTTCCTAATATTGACTTGCCATTTTGCCCTCAGAATAGCCTCAATTTGTCAGGGGATGGACTCTACAAGGTGTCGAAAGCATTCCACAGGGATGCTCGTCCATGTTGACTCCAGTGCTTCCCACAGTTGTGTCAAGTTGGCTGAATGTCCTTTGGATGGGGGACCATTCTTGAAACAAACTGTTGAGCGTGAAAATCCCAGCTGCAATATGTCACTTTTTGGGCGACCCAACAAAATTCACAATTCAGATATGTAAGTTATAGATGACACTCAAACCGGGGCACCCGAATCCTACTACCATACCCCGTTCAAAGGCACTTAAATCTTTTGTCTTGCCCATTCACCCTATGAATGGCACACATACACAATCCATGTCTCAATTCTCTCAAGGCTTCAAAGTCCTTATTTGACCTGCCTACATCTACACTGATTGAAGTGGATTTAACAAATTGCATCAATAAGGGATCCTAGCTTTCACCTGGATTCACCTAGTCAGTCTTTGTCAAGGAATCACAAGGTGTTTATAATGTTTTGTACACTTAAGTGGGCTCCTGAGTGGTGCAGCGGTCTAAGGCACTGCATCTCAGCGCAAGAGGTGTCACTATAGTCCCTGGTTCAAATCCAGGCTGTATCACATCCGGCTGTGAAAGGGAGTTCCTTAGAGCGGTGCAAAATTGTCCCAGCGTTGCCAGGGTAGGCCGTCATCATAAATAAGAATTTGTTCTTAACTGACTTGCCTAGTTAAAGAAAAAAAAAAGTATATTCTTTAATGATATTCTATCCCTGGAGGAGAGCCAGTTAGACCTGGTGCTTACTGACCCAGCATGGGGGACTGGTATTTTGGTGGCTCATTATCTTCAGCTACCTCTAGTCTAAAATGTATGGTAGATAACAAGTGGAGAGTGACATTTAACCCTTGCACCATCCCCCATGTCTTATATTCCAATGACTGGATCATGGCTCTCACACAAAATGACTTTCACAGATAGAAAATCATATTCTTTACTCAATCTTTATTCTATTTTCATTGGGAAGCTCAGGGTAGATTTTTAATTCAGCCACATTACCAAGATGTTTGTAACGGGTTTGTCCAACCAGGTGTGGACTTCAATGAGTTATTACAGGGGGCTGGTCTTTGACTCATGAGAGTTGACTTTGTGTTTAAGCTCCCTCCCACCATGCCTAGTTGTATCTATAGAGGGTTCCAATTTTTTTGGTAGGGTTCCAATTCTCCCTATCGTGTGGGGTAGAAAAAGCATGAGGTAATTCTATATAGGCAATTCCGAGAGGGTTTCATTGACATGTTTGGACCAGCAAATCTTGTTGTTTGACTTTGTGAAATGTGTCTGCAATGTTAAACAATATACTAATATCATACAACCATATTATATGACACATCCATCGTAATAACATCCATCCATATTATAATCATGTTCACTCATTGAGTTTTGAGTAACCATCACTGTGACTTTAACAAATGGAAAGGAGATGATAAAAGCAGTACTTTGACCTTTACTTAACCCCTACAAACCAACGTGCCACACAAAAGCCAAAGTGAGCTACACATTTGACATGTAAGTAACATTTCACTACATCTTACCTCCAGACTGACTAAAGTAATAATAATTACATTAAGTTAATAGGCAAGGATGTAATGTATTGTGTTTACATACTGTATCAAACGTGAATCTAAAAGTTTGACCTTTATTTAACTAGGCAAGTCTTAACAATAACAGCCTAGGATTAACTGCCTTGTTCAGGGGCAGAACAACAGATTTTTACATTATCAGCTCAGGGATTTGATCTTGCAACCTTCCAGATACTAGTCCAACGCTCTAACCACTAAGTTACCAGCCTAGTGGTTAGAAAAGAATAAAGTGTAATCTTCATTGTCTGAAAATCTCAAAACCCTATAGAGAATAAATGATGCACTATTGAGAACAGCTTTCACGGTCTTTCATGATTTGTATCACATCAATGGTCGCATACGCATATTTAGCAGATATTATCGCGGGTTTAGCAAAATGCTTGTACATAAATGAGAATATATAGTCAGCTAACTGACTATATGTCAAAATCTGTTCAACGTGTCATACAAACTGAATATGATTTCCTAGATGTTTGTTTTATATTTCAGATAATTGATAACATATATTGGAAGCATGACTTTGTGCCTAATGATAATTCTGTTGATTACGTGTGTTTCAGTTTGCCATGGTGGGATGTTGCTGGTCTTTCCCGGGGAGGGAAGTCAATGGGTTAACATGGACATTCTGATCAAGGCTCTTCACTCTCAGGGACACACAGTCAGAGTGGTACCTAACAACAAAAAGTTGGTACATCAAACAAGAGTTGTCCTACTACAGTTCTTTTACAATACCTGTCACTGATGATATGGATGAGGAATTTGTAAAGCCAATCATAAAGAAAGTAATTGATATAGAGGGAGGAACAATCTTTGTATTAAACGTTATGCATTTGCAAATGGTGCATTCAATATGGTTCATTAAAACTAAAAGCAGATTTACCTAGCTTTGGAAACCCTAGGAACCTCAACAGTTAACCAATCCTGTGAACTGGGTAGGCAACTCAGATGTGTATACTTCAACAGCAAAGTTAGATAAGACGGAAGTTTATGAAGTAGGGCCTTGTAAATATAAAGGGAGTAATGTAGAGATCTACAGGTCTTTAGCGACGTTCAGCCAAACTTGTGATACAGGATACAGGGATGAGTATCAAAACTGTCACCTGTAACAAAACAAAGTGCACTATGGTATATGGCATCCGAAGGTTTAAGAGTAGTAGCAGCTGCACTTTAATAAATAATATCACCATAATCAAGAACAGATAGAAGGTTGACTGAATAACCTGCTTCCTACTGCTTAGAGAAAGACACCATCTGTTTCTGTAGAAAAAGCCAACTTTAAAACTTCTTAACCAGCTCATCTACTTATTTTTTTAATGTCAAATCCATACATATCCAAATGCCAAAGTATTTATATCCAGGAACACATTATATTGGAGAATGGGGGAACATTTAGTTCATCTGTAACATTCTTATGAGAGTTTAAAAACAACATGAAGGTGAAAGTCCAAACACAGGAACATTGATTCACTCAGATGAGTTTATTGAACTCTCACTCTGATTGAGAGATTTTCTGTTCATGGTTACAAGGTCTGTCAAATAATTGAGTCGACAATGTAATGTGGGTAACCAGTGGAGAGGGACATTTAACTTTTGCTCCATCACCAATGTCGTACATTTCAATAACTTTATCAGGGCACTCAGACAAAATGACTTTCACAGAGAGAGAGAGTAAAGGATATGATTTTCTATTTGCTATTTACTGTTTACGACAGGTTGACTCTCCAGCCACATTACAATGCTGTTTGTGATGAGTTTTTCCAACCAGGTTTGGACTTCTATGAGTTATTACAGGGGGCTGATCTATGGCTCATGAGAGATGACTTTGTGTTTAAGCTCCCTCCCACCATGCATTATGTTATCTACATGGCAAGATTCCAATTTATCCAATTCTCCCTATCATGTGGGGTAGATTTAAACACGAGTTAGTTCTATATTGGCAATCATTGAAGCAGTTTAAGATTAGGGAGCTACATTTTTTTGTTGACGTGCATGGCTTTATTTCTATTACAGCATATTGGATGACTTATTCACATTCTATTCACCCAGTTCAACGTAACATACTTAAGACATGCTGACCTCCACTGTTATTGGTTAGCATGTCTTGAGGGTATGATCTTTGACCCTGTGTAACTTTCTTTACTCATCATTATTCACGATTCATTCAGGATCATTTTAGTCATCCTAGGCAGACGTGTTGATTTCCACATTAACAATGTTCCAATGATGTTGCACCAGTTCTGGGATTTCCCAGGCTGCAACCTGGTCTCAGAGCATGTTGTATTATTCTGTACATAAATCCAAGACAGTCCATTTATTATTTTTATTTTACTAGGCAAGTCAGTTAAGAACAAATTCTTATTTTCAATGACGGCCTAGGAACAGTGGGTTAACTGCCTGTTCAGGGGCAGAACGACAGATTTGTACCTTGTCAGCTCGGGGATTTGAACTTGCAACCTTCCGGTTACTAGTCCAACGCTCAAACCACTAGGCTAGTTAGTATGATATGTTACGTTTTGTATGGCGTGCATTCATTTGTGGATGTCCATCACCCATTTCGTATGATATGTTACGAATTACAATTCGGATGATATGTTACGAATTTATGTATGATATGTTATGAATTCCAATTTGTTGTATCTCCCATCTCCACAGAGGAACTCTAGAGCTCTGTCAGAGCAACCATCGGGTTCTTGGTCACCTCCTGATTGCTCAGTTTGGCCGGGCAGCCAGCTCTAGGAAGTGTCTTAGTGGCTCTAAACTTCTTCCATTTAAGAATGATGGAGGCCACTGTGTTCTTGGGGACCTTCAATGCTGCAAAAAAATGTTTGGTACCCTTCCCCAGATCTGTGCCGTGACACAATCTTGTCTCTGAGATTTACAGATAATTCCTTCGACCTCATGACTTGGTTGTTGCTCTGACGTGCACTGTCAACTGTGGGACTTTATACAGACAGGTGTGTGCCTTCCAAATCATGTCCAATCAATTGAATTTACCACAGATGGACTCAAAGTTGTAGAAACATCTCAAGGATGATTAATGGAAATAAGATGCACCTGAGCTCAATTTTGAGTCTCACAGCAAAGGGTATGAATACTTATGTGAATAAGGTATTTCTGTTTTTTATTGTTAATAAGTTAGCAAACATTTCTAAAAACCTGTTTTCACTTTGTCATTATGGGGTATTTTGTGTAGCTTGCTGAGGATTTATTTTATTTAATCCATTTTAGAATAAGGCTGTAAAGCAGGGGTGGGCAACTCCAATCCTTGAGGGCCTGATTGGTGTCACACTTCTTCTCCATCCCTGGCAAACACAGCTGATTAATGAAATTGCATTCTAAACTGAACATCATGGTTAGGTGAATATTAGAGTCAGGCGTGTTGGCTGGAGCTGGGGCAAAACTGTGACACCAATCAGGCCCTCGAGGACTGGAGTTTCCCACCCCTGCCGTAAAGTAACAAAATTTGGAAAAAGTCAAGGGGTGTGAATACTTTCCGAAGTCACGGTATACAGCGCCTTGCAAAAAAAAGTATACATACCCCTTGGTTTTCTTCTCATTTTATTGTGTTACAAAGTGGGATTTAAATTAATTGAATTGCTATTTTTTTGTCAACAATCTACACAAAATACTCTGTAATAACACAGTGGAAGAAAAATTCTTAAACTTTTTCAAGATTAATAAAATGTAATAACTAAAATATAGTCTTTGAATAAGTATTCAGCGCCTGGGTTTATACAAACACCTTTGGCATCGATTACAGCTCTGAGGCTTCTTGGGGAAGTCTCTAAGACCTTTGCACACCTGGATTGTGCAATATTTGCCCACTATTATTTTCAAAATTCTTCAAGCTCTTACAAGATGTTGGGCATTTTTAAACTTGCCATAGATTTTCAAGCAGATTTAAGCACTGTAACTTGGCCATTCAGGAACATTCACTGTCTTCTTGGTAAGCAACACCAGTGTAGATTTGACCTTGTGTTTTAGGTTATTGTCCTGCTGAAAGGTGACTTCCTCGCCCAGTTGCTGGTGTAAAGCAGACTGAAGCAGGTTTTCCTCTAGGATTTTGTGTTTCTTTTTATACTGACATACTCCATATTTGATGATGTCTAGTATACCTATACTATGATACAGCCACCACCATGTTTGAAAACAAGGAGGCAGTTACTGTGTTGTGTAGGATTTGCCCCAAACATTATGCTTTGCATTTAGGCCAAAAAGTGTATTCCTTTTCTGTGTTTTTTTTGCAGTATTACTTTAGTGCCTTACTGTATTATCCTCCTTTTTCAAATATTTTTTTTTTTTTTTATCCCAGCCCTCCTCCACGCAGGAGGCCTTTTGCCGTCTAAGAATAATTTGTTCTTAACTGACTTGCCTAGTTAAATAAAAAATGCTAAGACATGGCAGATGCACACATGTATGATAACTGGTATCAGTGCATGCGACAGTATTTTAGTTTTTGGCTATACCGAATCTATGGATTTGATAAGTGTGTCTGTCAAACAGGTAGACGTACCACTTATTTATTGGAAGATGAACAAATAATCTCCAATTATCTTTAACCCCATGCATCGGAGAGTTACAATGTTGCTATCACTATGCTACCTACTACCTATAGTAGAAAACGAGTTTCTTATTCATAATATCCCACCTGTTATCACACATGGCACGACCCCATAATTGATACAATTACAATAAAAATAACACTTTTATATAACGTGTTTGACATATATTTTTATATTTCTGTAGAACTGTAAAACAGAGTAAGATCATTTGAGTTTTGGAAACAACTGCTGTCATAAATGCATGGCGGGCCTCGTTTCGCTGGAGCAGTGTAAAATAAGCTTCAGCCGGAACGAATTTCGTTTAGTTACATGTTGAATTTGATTGTCCAACATCAGTTTCAAACATGTATTTATTTAATCTCCAGCTAGAGTGGCATCTTTCCCCTGCTGTGGTGCTGCATTGCAGTCAGCGATGTTTTCTCTCCGTCTCTGTCCATGGTCCTGGACTCAAATCATTTGAGTTTGCTTGGACACCAGCCTGATCTCCAGCTTCTTCCACCTCTGGAAACTATCAATGTGTTCATGCGACTTTTCATGCAAGCTGAGTAGGTGGCACAGATTGTTCCAGTCCCTGCTTCCATCCCTGACCAGCGCAGATGTGCACTCGTGTGATTCAAGTTTACAGCAAAAACAGAAGGCTGCATCGTTTTGCTTGGAATTGATACGCCTTGGTCTCTCCACTCTCTCCCCGTTCGCCATTGTCCTATTGTAGTGGGCCACCGAAAACTTTCGTTGCCCCTCATCTCTTGGGAAATTCCCCTCCTTATCCTGATGTGGCCCAGCCTGCACTAACATATCCCGTAAAGATCCATTCCTATATTTTGGCCACTCAGCGGGATCTTTTATGTTTTTTTTGTCTGGGAGTCGGATTTAGCAGCAGCACCACCACTGTCATCCGAGACGAGGAGCAACGAATCTGAGTCTGGGTCCAAGATAGTAGGGTCTTCGCCGGCATTGTTTGAGAGCTTTCATCATCGGTGGAAGTGCATAGCTCGGACTCCTCCGGTTTGCCAGAATCAGCGAACTGGGGCTCGTTCTCGGTAAATGAAAGGCCTTTCCTCCTAGGCTTGTCATTTTCCTCACCGGCTGATGGACATTGCTGCACGCGGATAAATTTCACCAGCAAATTTCTTTGGTTTAGAGATTGTGCCTCTCTTCTCATTGTTTAAAAAAATAGCTTCCTGATAGTTTGTGTCTATTAGACATGGTAGCAAATTGTTTCAAATCTCTATAGATTACTTTTAACTCAAATTATATCCACTAGTAGTAGCTAGCTAACATTAATCGTCTTCTTCATACACAAACATGACAAAAAATACAATCATTTAATTGGCAGATTAATTTGTATTAATGTTTCACAATTGGATCATCCCATATAAACTCACACATAACCCTAGCTACCAAGCTAGTGGGAGTGAATTTAGGGAGGGGTGGGGTGGCTGGGGTGGAATGGTGTGGGGTGGCTATGAGCTTGTGGCTAGGGTGCCGCAGGCGATGTAGTAACCGATCAGGGGTGCAGGAGGACCGCAGCCAATTGTCAAAATGCCGCCCCAAATTCAAGTGCTTTTGTCTGCCCACATGATAGGGAGAATTGGATCAATTGGAACCTTGTCATATAGATAACATTATGCATGGTGGGAGGGAGCTTAAACACAAAGTCATCTCTCATGAGCCATAGATCAGCCCCTGTAATAACTCATAGAAGTCCAAATCTGGTTGGAAAAACTCATCACAAACAGCCTGGTAATGTGGCTGGAGAGTCAACCTGTCGTA
Source organism: Oncorhynchus tshawytscha (assembly GCF_018296145.1). Classification (NCBI taxonomy): domain Eukaryota; kingdom Metazoa; phylum Chordata; class Actinopteri; order Salmoniformes; family Salmonidae; genus Oncorhynchus; species Oncorhynchus tshawytscha. Next base: position 63,803,758 of record NC_056440.1, read on the forward strand.
AACAGTAAATAGCAAATAGAAAATCATATCCTTTACTCTCTCTCTCTGTGAAAGTCATTTTGTCTGAGTGCCCTGATAAAGTTATTGAAATGTACGACATTGGTGATGGAGCAAAAGTTAAATGTCCCTCTCCACTGGTTACCCACCATACATTGTAGACTAGAGGTAGCTGAAGATAGTGAGCCACCAAAAAACCAGTCCCCCATGCTGGGTCAGTAAGCACCAGGTCATACTGGCTCTCCTGTAGGGACAGGATGCCTTAAAGACAAAACTTTAGAGCGGCCTTGTTAACATTGACCTTGTTTTTGTTTAAACACATAAATGGACCTATCCTACTCAATTATTTGACAGACCTTGTAACAGAAAATCCCACAATCAGAGTGAGAGTTCACTGAGCTCATCTGAGTGAATCAATGTTCCTGTGTTTGGACTTTCACCTTCATGTTGTTTTTAGACTCTCATAAGAATGTTACATATGAACTACATGTTCACTCATTCTCCAATATAATGTGTTCCTGGATATGTAGGGATTTGACATAAAAGGCATAGGTAGATGAGCTGGTTAAGAAGTTTTAAAGTTGGCTTTTTCTACAGAAACAGATGGTGTCTTTCTCTAAGCAGTAGGAAGCAGGTTATTCAGTCAACCTTTGATCTGTTCTTGATTGTGGTGATATTATTTATTAAAGTGCAGCTGCTACTACTCTTAAACCTTCAGATGCCATATACCATAGTGCACTTTGTTTTGTTACAGGTGACAGTTTTGATACTCATCCCTGTATCTTGTATCACAAGTTTGGCTGAACGTCGCTAAAGACCTGTAGATCTCTACATTACTCCCTTTATATTTACAAGGCCCTACTTCATAAACTTCCGTCTTATCTAACTTTGCTGTTGAAGTACACACACCTGAGTTGCCTAACCCGTTCACAGGATTGGTTAACTGTTGAGGTTCCTAGGGTTTCCAAAGCTAGGTAAATCTGCTTTTAGTTTTAATGAACCATATTGAATGCACCATTTGCAAATGTATGACGTTTAATACAAAGATTGTTCCTCCCTCTATATCAATTACTTTCTTTATGATTGGTTTTACAAATTCCTCATCCATATCATCAGTGACAGGTATTGTAATAGAACTGTAGTTTGACGACTCTTGTTTGATATACCAACTTTTTGTCGTTCGGTACCACTCTGACTGTGTGTCCCTGAGAGTGAAGAGCCTTGATCAGAATGTCCATGTTAACCCATTGACTTCCCTCCCGGGAAGGACCAGCAACTTCCCACCATGGCAAACTGAACCACACATAATCAATATAATTATAAATATGCACAAGTCATGCTTCCAATATATGTTATCATTTATATGATATATAAAACAAACAGAGCTAGGAAATCATATTCAGTTTGTATGACACGTTGAACGGAATCATGAAAGACCATGAAAGCTGTTCTCAAAAGGGCGTAATTAATTCTCTATAGGGTTTTGAGAGATTGAGACAATGAAGATTAAACTTTATTCTTCATTTAGATTCACATTTGATACAGTATGTAAACAATATCTCACAATACATTACATCCTTGCCTATGAACATTAACTTAACGTAATTATTATTAGCTTATTCAGTCTAGAGGTAAGATGTAGTGAAATGTTACTTACATGTCAAATGTGTAGCTCACTATGGCTTTTGTGTGGAATGTTGGTTTATAAGCATTAAGTAAATATCAAAGTACTGCTTTTATGAGAACCTTTCCATTTGTTAAATTTCCCAATGATTTAAGGCTGTTCTGAGGGCAAAAGGAGGGAAATATACTCTCTGTATTTCTAAGTGAACTAAATCTAAGTGAGGCTTCCAAGCAGAGTCCTTTAGAGAAAAGTCAGACAATAGAAACACTTCTTCTGCTCTATGCAGACCACCTTGGTTGGCTTATTTATTGCAGATCAATGCTGTCATTTTATAAGCATCAGTATGAAAATCCCTTCACATTCCTCCTCGGATCTCATATGATTATATTACCTCTGAATTATCAACCCTTCTAGAATGAATGAAGAATGATGTTGTCGTTAAAGTCTGTATAACGACAAACTGAAAGTTCTTTGTTCTTTTGAAATGACCTCCACAATAGATGTGGAAGAAAAAAAGAACAAACCAATGAGGGACAAAGTGTTTTTGGCAAACATCTAAGCCGCATGATATCTTTATTAAAAAACAGAGCTCCTTAACGGTCTTCTGGAGAATCAATATTTACATCAGTTTAACTATTACACACAAAGAAAGCAGCCACACACAACTATAACAGCATTCATATTTAAAGTGCACATTTGGACTTTCCTATTCAAACCTTTGATTAAATGGGCTGAACAGTTAAAGTACAGTTGTAAGTTTAGCAAAATCTTCAAAAGCAAATAGATAAAACATCTGTCAACAATTCTGTATGTCTACATCAATGCCACATATATTTGTCATGTGAACAAAAAGTATAATGAGTGAGAGAAGTAAAAACATATTGTTGTAACACACTGTGTACAGATGAAAGCCATAATCATTCCTCTTTCATTTTCATTTTCAAACATGACCTGCAACAGAAACATCTGATAATGCCAATGAAAGCCAGCAGAGTAAATAACACAACAGTCAGTAAAAAGACCATTACATCTACAGAGTGGTACGAGTACCAGGGCATTCTGTAGGACTCTGTACGCAGGTGAGCAGCACCTTTGTGTCTCATGACAAACTCAATCCAGAAGAGGGCAGTGTCCAGGGGCTCCATTGGCACGTCCCTGTGTAGCCTGGAGAGTCTCTGCATGTTCGTCCTGTAGGATGGCTCATCCAGAACTTCCTGTAAGGCCTGGGAGAATATGTTTCTATCTAGTGTTGCTAAATCCACAACCTTTGCTACACCCTTCGCTTTCATTCTAGAAAGATTGTCAGTTTGGTCGAACACCAGAGGAAGGCCTACTATTGGAACACTGTGGTAGATAGCCTCGAAAATCCCATTTGTTCCTCCATGAGCTACAAACAGCCTTGTCTTAGGGTGTCCTAAAAGATCATTCTGAGGCATCCAGTCAACTAGTAAGGTGTTGTTACCCAGAGTAGCTGGCCTGTCTCCTTTGTACCTCCAGATTACCTTCTGAGGCAGTTGGGCAAAAGCAACAGCTATCTCATCAGCTATATCATGTGGAAGCTGCCCAATAAAAGTTCCCAAAGACATGATAATGACTCCATGCACCCCAGAACTCTGAACAAACTCCTCCAATTTTGGGGAAGAGGCTTGGCAGGTTTACATTGGAACCCTCCAATATAGATAATGTTAGGCATGGTGGGACGAGGGAACTCAAACACAAAGTCAACTCTCATGAGCCATAAATCAGCAGCTTGAAACAATGAGAGGTAGTCGACCTCAGGACCAAAGTAACGACTAACTAAAGCAGAATAATGAGGTCTAATTACCTGTCTGTACAGATACTGCCTGATGATATAAACAAGGAAGTTAAGGACACGCTCAAAAAAACTCATCTTGTCTGTTAACTCTGCAACAGGAAATGGAACATAAGATAGCAGAGATGGAGCAATAACAAAATGACCCTCACCACCTATAGTCCATCTAACATTGAAAACAAGTGGCACATTTAAATAGTGCGCCAGCACAATGCCTCCCCATTTATTGGGTCTGTCAGAACCAAGTCATACTTGGTTTCTCGAATAGACTGCATCAACTGTTTATTCTCTAACATTTTGATTATCATCTCACACACTTTGCGGTGAACTTCAAATAACCCGTCCTTCAACTCCATGTCCAAACTAAAACGAGTCCAAGCAGAGTTTCCCTGTCTCTTTATCTGTATTAGTCTTGACACAAATGAGCGAAAGAATTCCTCATCAGCTCCACCTGGAATGTCAATTGTGATTGAACTGTAGTGAGGGGAGGTTTCCTTGATGTACCAGCTGTCTGATGGCCGTACTACTGACACACTGTGACCTCTTGAATGCAGCGCTTCAATAATGACCTTCATGTTGACCCAGTGGCTGCCATCTTGAGGAAACACCAGGACTTTCCCACCATGGACAGCAGGAATAGAGAGGTTCAACAGGGTAACAATGAAGATACCAGGGAGACACATCTTCACTAGCTGCTTCACATAAGCATGCATCAATTTTACCTGAAATATACAAAAATAAGGTCAAATAAATCTAATTAAATTATGTTTTGACATGAGAAGAATTAAAACAGGCCTACGTTTTTTTTTCTTTAGTTTAAAAATAAGTACAAACACTGTCCACAATATGATTGGCCTACTTTAAAGTTTAGACAAGTAACGTCAAAAGGTTGATTACGTAATACAGTATAATCTTTGACTCTAAGAGAGAAATACTTTTGTTTTACATGAGAAAAATTAAAACAGGCTTGATTGTGACGACTAACTATATTTTTCGCTACAAATAAATCTCTACACAATCCACAATATTGATACTTTAAAGTTGAAACATATTTTCATAACAAAAGGTTGATTACGTAATTCAGTATAATATTTCATTCTGAGAGAGAAATACTTTTTTCACCGATGTAAATGTCTCTTGAAGGTTAGGAAATTGTCAAATTCTGTAGATTTTGCCGAAGTGAAACCTATCTCACATCCTAATGTTAGGCTACACGTTAACATTGTATTATTGTAGCTCCGAATCAACAATCTATCGTGAGTGTGAACAAACAACGTCACGACAGAATCCATGCATGCGGAGCTAATTTAGTTGAAGGCTTACGTTCCGGTTTTCATCCAAATAACAAAGAATTTGAAATGAAAGCTATTTCAGAGCCAATCTGTCTGTAAATCAGTTCGAAGGTATTTGTAATAATCTCGGAAATCAGAGAGGAAGATGCGAAATCAGTATAGTCTCTAGACATCCGCGTTGGCTCCCACAATTTTCAAATGCTCCTCTGTTTTTCAAGACCGTAGACTTGTCAGCACATTGAATTGGTGCGTTCGAGCCGATCGCTTTTATCAAGTCGCTCACCGCCTTTCAAAGCTTATTGCATAATGAATGGCAGTGTCGGTCCTGGACAAATCTGCCGCTCCCCCTTTTTTTTTTATATCAGCTAATAGTTGGAGGAACAGAACTTAACAGCAGCCCAATTAATAAGCCTATGCTACAAATTAAACACAGTTTTTAACACATCTGGTTAGTAGGCTGTATAATCAGTCAATAACATAGCCTCATATTTTCAATCTGATTACATTGATAAAATCACCAATGCCCTAGACGTTCTGCCGCCCTAGGCGAGGCAAAAATAATTACAACTTAGACATTCTTCTGAAACTAAGCATGGCAGTTTCAAAAGTTACCTTTCCTACCCAGACAGAGGCTCTACTGATGCAGAAAACGGTAAGCTTCAACTGCTGGTTACTAGGCCATTGTACAGTGGCTTGCAAAACTTTTCACCCCCCTTGGAATTTTTCCTATTTTGTTGCCTTACAACCTGGAATTAAAATTGATTTTTTGGGGGGGTTGGGAGGTTGTGTCATTTGAAGATGCAAAATATTTTTCGTTTTTTGAAACAAACTAGAAATAAAACTTTCTTTAAAAAAAAAAACTTGAGCGTGCATAACTATTCACCCCCAAAAGTCAATACTTTGTAGAGCCATCTTTTGCAGCAATTACAGCTCCAAGTCTCTTGGGGTATGTCTCTATAAACTTGGCACATCTAGCCACTGTGATATTTTTCCAATTCTTCAAGGCAAAACTGCTCCAACTCCTTCAAGTTGGATGGGTTCTGCTGGTGTACAGCAATCTTTAAGTCATACCACAGATTCTCAATCGAATTGAGGTCTGGGCAATGACTAGGCCATTCCAATACATTTAAATGTTTCCCCTTAAATAATTTGTGTGTTGCTTTAGCAGTATGCTTAGGCATTGTCAGGCTGGAAGGTGAACCTCTGTCAGTCCCAGTCTCAAATCTCTGGAAGACTGAAACAGGTTTCCCTCAAGAACTTCCCTGTATTTAGCGCCATCCATCATTCCTTCAATTCTGACCAGATTCCCAGTCCCTGACGATGAAAAACATCCCCACAGCATGATGCTGCCACCACCATGCTTCACTGTGGGAATGGGGTTCTTGGGGTGATGAGAGGTGTTGGGGTTGCGCCAGAAATAGCGTTTTCCTTGATGGCCAAAAAGCTCAATCGTAGTCTCATCTGACCAGAGTTCCTTCTTCCATATGTTTGGAGAGTCTCCCACATGCCTTTTGGCGAAAACCAAACGTGTTTGCTTATTTTTTCTGGCCACTCTTCCACAAAGCCCAACTCTGTGGAGTGTATTGCTTAAAGTTGTCCTATGGACAGAAACTACAATCTCTGCTATGGATCTTTGCAGCTCCTTCAGGGTTATCTTTGGTCTCTTTGTTGCCTCTCTGATTAATGCCCTCCTTGCCTGGCCTGTGAGTTTTGGTGGGCAGCCCTCTCTTGGCAGGTTTGTTGTGGTGCCATATTTTTTCTATTTTTTATAATGGATTTAATGGTGCTCTGTGGGATGTTCAAAGTATCTGATATTTTTTTATCACCCAACCCTGATCTGTACTTCTCCACAACATTGTCCCTGACCTGTTTGGAGAGCTCCTTGGTCTTCATGGTGCCACTTGCTTGGTGGTGTCCCTTGCAAAGTGGTGTTGCAGACTGAGGCCTTTCAGAACAGGTGTATATATACTTAGATAATGTGACAGATCAGGTGACACTTAGATTGCACACAAGTTGACTTTATTTAACTAATAATGTGACTTCTGGAGGTAATTGGTTGCACCAGATCTTATTTAGGGGCTTCATAGCAAAGGGGTGAATACATATTCACACACCACTTTTCCATTTTTTATTTTTTAGAATTGTTTGAAACAAGTTATTTTTTCCATTTCACTTCACCAATTTAAACTATTTTGTGTATGTCCATTACATTAAATCCAAATGACAACCTATTTAAATTACAGGCTCTAATGCAACAAAATAGGACAAACGCCAAGGGGGATGAATACTTTTAAAAGGCACTGTATAACCCAACAACAGAAGTGCTTCCCTAAAAGCTGCCTGCGTTTAAACAAACATCTTCTCTTTTCAGAAAGAGAAAAGCTCAATTAATAAAGATAGAATAGCAAAGTCTATTGTTTTATCTCCTCGAATATTATAGGCTGCAGTTTAGCTTCAGATTGTCATAGAGAGGAATCAATATATCACCATATGCATTGGAGTCACGTCTTTAGAACTTGTTTCTACCATAAGGCATCACCGAGTTAAGCATTGTCATAGAACGCTTGATATCATTTGGAATCGTTTTATGTATTTATTTCAAAATATAAAGCAAACAATAGATATCATTTTCATTAACAAAGGGTATGTGATACCCTCACTCAACTCGAGCCCAAGTTTTAGTCAAACACACCAAGCCCTTCCCAGGCACGGAGGTATTTAATCAGTGCATGCGACAGTATTTTAGTTTTTGGCTATACCGAAATCTATGGATTTGATAAGTGTGTCTGTCAAACAGGTAGACTTACCACTTATTTATTGGAAGATGAACAAATAATCTCCAATTATCTTTAACCCCATGCATCGGAGAGTTACAATGTTGCTATCACTATGCTACCTACTACCTATAGTAGAAAACGAGTTTCTTATTCATAATATCCCACCTGTTATCACACATGGCACGACCCCATAATTGATACAATTACAATAAAAATAACACTTTTATATAACGTGTTTGACATATATTTTTATATTTCTGTAGAACTGTAAAACAGAGTAAGATCATTTGAGTTTTGGAAACAACTGCTGTCATAAATGCATGGCGGGCCTCGTTTCGCTGGAGCAGTGTAAAATAAGCTTCAGCCGGAACGAATTTCGTTTAGTTACATGTTGAATTTGATTGTCCAACATCAGTTTCAAACATGTATTTATTTAATCTCCAGCTAGAGTGGCATCTTTCCCCTGCTGTGGTGCTGCATTGCAGTCAGCGATGTTTTCTCTCCGTCTCTGTCCATGGTCCAGGAATCAAATCAGGAGGAGGCTAACACTGTAGCAAGAGGGGTACAGATAAGGTGCATCGCAGGACAGTGGTGCAGGAGGCTAACACATACTTTAGCAAGAGGGGCACAGATAAGGTGCATCCCAGGACAGTGGTGCTGGAGGCTAACCCACTTTAGCAAGAGGGGTACAGATAAGGTGCATCGCAGGACAGTGGTGCAGGAGGCTAACACATACTGTAGCAAGAGGGGCACAGATAAGGTGCATCGCAGGACAGTGGTGCAGGAGGCTAACACATACTGTAGCAAGAGGTGCACAGATAAGGTGCATCGCAGGACAGTGGTGCAGGAGGTTAACACATACTGTAGCAAGAGGGGCACAGATAAGGTGCATCGCAGGACAGTGGTGCAGGAGGCTAACACACTGTAGCAAGAGGGGCACAGATAAGGTGCATCGCAGGACAGTGGTGCAGGAGGCTAACACACTGTAGCAAGAGACCTGAAGTTTTAACATAGTTATAGTACTGGAAATAAAGTTGTTACACAAAGTGTTGTAACATAGTTAACCTGAAGTCATACATTGGTAATGCTGAGTATAATTGATTGTTACCCTGCCAAAGAAGTCAGTTTGCTGCTCCAAAATCCACATAAATGCCAGATGGGACATTCCTGGGGCTGACACTTTCAGCTCCTCAAAAGAGCTGAACAGATCTACCTGGTATATGGTGTCACAGTTGAAAGTGGCAGGCCAGTACCCATTCTTTATCAGATCTGCCAAGTTTGCTGTTACATTGCAGCAGGCACTGTGACATTGCAGCGAGCTTGAGGAAAAAAATGTAGTCTGAATTAAGTTTGTTTTACATTGCATTGCTACATCACTGTTTGGTTCGTGAAGGTATTGCACATACCATTTATTACTACGAGGACTATATGTTTCCAGGGGCCAACATGGATGGTGCTTGTCAGGCAACCACATATCACCTCTGGTACATCCAATGGTAAGAAACAATCTAGGGACAATATTTATATACAACAATATACAAGAATACATTTGAACTTTGATATAATACATTCAGCCGCAAAAAAATGAAAACACACCCATATCATGAAGTGCATATTTGCCATCACTGTGGAGAGATATGGCTGTAGTTGGAGGAAGGGGCGTGTAGAACCCCTCGATGATGGACTGTCTGTTGTGCAGGGGGAACTTTGCATGTGTAGAGACATCGCAGTCTTCGCAGTAAAGCTGTTTCGGCAGACAGTCTCTACATCGCAGAGAATCTACCATCTCAGGCCTGGACTCCCTCCACCTATCCTGTGAGAGTTCCTTCCTCACACTCCAACTGTGCGATGCACCAGGCACAGCAGGATTTGAACACTCAGGGCCTTCTAAGTCAGCTAGGAGGATGTTAATTTCTCTATGAAGTATTGCTTTTTTGAAAACACAAAAATTTGGAAAAGGATTCAATTAAGAATATTATATAATTAATCTATTAAAACGCACACAGGGCTGTAAGTAGGTGACAGCAAATATATCTCTGCACAATCTATGGCGTGACAAGCCAAAAACCTCAGCTTTGATTCTACAGTAAATTCACTTAGAGGGCAGACCAAAATGTTGATTAAAGTCTAAATTGGAATATCAAACAATAGAACTTGATCCCATCGTCGAATAGAAATTCTGAATGTTTTTAAAACAGCAACAACACACTGAGTAAAAAACATTCTCTTTCCCTGACAGACTGACCAGGTGAAAGCTATAATCCCTTATTGATGTCACCTGTTTAATCCACTTCAGTGTAGATAAAAGGGAGGAGACAGATTAAAGGAGGATGTTTAAGCCATGAGACAATTGAGACATGGATTGTGTATGTGTGCCATTCAAAGGGTGACTGGGCAAGACAAAATATTTAAGTGCCTTTGAAAGGGGTATGGTAGTAGGTGCCAGGTGCAACGGTTTGTGTCAAGAACTGCAACGCAGCTGGGTTTTTCATGATCTACATTTACCCGTGTGTATCAAGAATGGTCCACCACCCAAAGGACATCCAGCCAACTTGACACAACTGTGGGAAGCATTTGAGTCAACATGGGCCAGCATCCCTGTGGAACGTTTTCGACACCCTGTAGAGTCCATGCCCTGACGAATTGAGGTTGTTCTGAGGGCAAAAGGGAGTGCAACTGAATATTAGGAATATTTTGTACACTCAGTGTATTTTGACTACAGAGTAAACTCTCCTCAAAGGCAAATGCTTCCAGCTTTCACAATTACAGACAGTGGTTACAAAAGGAACGACTCTGTGTAAACATTCCAATAGTGGATTTGAATGAATTCAACTAAGACTAATTCCATAATGTGGAATGGCAGATTGCTTCATATTAAAGGAAATGTGGAGGAAAAATCTCTGCCAGGATGTTGTTATTGCCCTACAGAAGTATATGGATGTTGTTATTATACTCCCCTACAGAACTATATGGATGTTGTTATTGCCCTACAGAAGTATATGGATGTTGTTATTATACTCCCCTACAGAACTATATGGATGTTGTTATTATACTCCCCTACAGAAGTATATGGATGTTGTTATTATACTCCCCTACAGAACTATATGGATGTTGTTATTATACTCCCCTACAGAACTATATGGATGTTGTTATTATACTCCCCTACAGAAGTATTTCGATGTTGTTATTGCACTCCCCTACAGAAGTATTTGGATGTTGTTATTGCACTCCCCTACAGAACTATATGGATGTTGTTATTATACTCCCCTACAGAAGTATTTCGATGTTGTTATTGCACTCCCCTACAGAAGTATTTGGATGTTGTTATTGCACTCCCCTACAGAAGTATATGGATGTTGTTATTATACTCCCCTACAGAAGCATTTGGATGTTGTTATTGCACTCCCCTACAGAAGTATTTGGATGTTGTTATTGCCCTCCCCTACAGAAGTATTTGGATGTTGTTATTGCCCTCCCCTACAGAAGTATATGGATGTTGTTATTATACTCCCCTACAGAACTATATGGATGTTGTTATTATACTCCCCTACAGAAGCATTTGGATGTTGTTATTGCACTCCCTACATAAGTATTTGGATGTTGTTATTGCCCTCCCCTACAGAAGTATTTGGATGTTGTTATTGCACTCCCTACAGAAGTATTTGGATGTTGTTATTGCACTCCCTACAGAAGTATTTGGATGTTGTTATTGCACTCCCCTACAGAAGTATTTGGATGTTGTTATTGCAATCCCCTACAGAAGTATTTGGATGTTGTTATTATACTCCCCTACAGAAGTATTTGGATGTCGTTATTGCACTCCCCTACAGAAGTATTTGGATGTTGTTATTGCACTCCCCTACAGAAGTATTTGGATGTTGTTATTGCACTCCCCTACAGAAGTATTTGGATGTTGTTATTGCACTCCCCTACAGAAGCATTTGGACAGTGATGCTAAAATGTTGAATTAGTCTCTATACTCTATGCATTTTCAATTGCTTTGTCGAGAAGCAACCTGTCACGCCCTGACCTGAGTATTATTTGTTTTCTTTATTGTTTTGGTTAGGTCATGGTGTGACATGGGTGATGTATGTGTTTTTGTACTGTCTAGGGGTTTTGTAGGTTAATGGGGTTGTTTATCATGCAGGTGTTTATATATGTCTATGGTTGCCTAGATTGGTTCTCAATTAGAGGCAGGTGTTTATCGTTGTCTCTGATTGGGAACCATATTTAGGCAGCCATCTTCTTTGTGTATTTCGTGGGTTATTGTCTATGTCTAGTTGCCTGTGTATGCACATTTATAGTATAGCTTCACGTTCGTTTTGTAGTTTGTTTAGTGTCCGTCTTTATTAAAATATATAATATGTATTCTAATCAGGCTGCGCTTTGGTCTCCTCTTTATGACGAACGTGACACAACCTGCAAGTAAGCATTTCGTTGGATCGTGTTACCATCAGTATCCTGTACATACTACTAATAAAACTTGACAAGTGCTTTCATTTCGAAACGGTAAATCAGAAATGTCTGAAAATACCCTGACATAAAAGGTGACATTCTGTACTGTAACCTCATATCAAACATTTGATCTCAAATCCGAAATTCTGAGTCTTGAGACACATTTAAAAATGTTGCATCGCTGTCAAAATAAAGATGTAGTGCAGTATAATTCAGTAACACCAAGATGACCCCAATTTTGAAAGTAAAACAATTTAAACATACCTATTTCTTCATCAATGTTTAAAACTGGAGTGGATTCCAATCCACTGGTCCTCGTCTCTAAAACAAGATATGCAAAAAGGAAAGGATTAGACTTAAAGGGACATTCAGAAGTTGATAAAGCCATTTTTGGATTTATATGAATGATATATGGTTAAACCTATTATTTTCATAACATTGATGGTAAGTTATTGCAATAATAGCTCTGTCAATAAATTGAAAGTGGTTACATTTCGCCAACCCCATCACTCAGCTTTTAACCAAAACAGGGGAGGGAAGTGTGCTTTGTTATTGTTTCAACTACAAATTACAGATTTAATAAAAATACAATAAATTAATTACAAGGCCACTGAATAACAAGGAATTGTATAGATTAATATATTCAATATCTCATCAATACCTGATTCTTCCTCCTCTGTGACCTACCCAAAATGTTGCACTAGTCTGGCTCTTGATGTACTGGCCCTTGGAGCTGAAAGAATTGGTAGGTTTCTGTACCAAATATTAAGTTCTGCCTTTCTGATGTATCAAATACCTATGTCATGCAATAAAATGCAAATTAATTACTTAAAAATCATACAATGTGATTTTCTGGATTTTTGTTTTAGATTCCGTCTCTCACAGTTGAAGTGTACCTATGATAAAAATGACAGACCTCTACATGCTTTGTAAGTAGGAAAACCTGCAAAACCGGTAGTGTATCAAATACTTGATATCCCCACTGTATGTGCTGTGGGTAGATGGTACTAGACTGGCCTATGGCACGGCAACAAACGTTTGATATGCTATGATACAGTATGTTTGAAAGGAAAAAGTCAGATCAGGGACCAATAAAATTAAACACCTAGACGGGATGAAATTTACCAACAGAAAGGGACGTAGTTGCCTTCCTGGTTTGAGGAATAATCTGCTTGGAAGCCTCACTTAGTTTTTTGTTCACTTAGAAATACAGAGAGTATATTTCCCTCCTTTTGCCCTCAGAACAGCCTAAAATCATTGGTAAATTTAACAAATGGAAAGGTTCTCATAAAAGCAGTACTTTGACATTTACTTAACGCTTATAAACCAACATTCCACACAAAAGCCATAGTGATCTACACATTTGACATGTAAGTAACATTTCACTACATCTTACCTCTAGACTGAATAAGCTAATAATAATTACGTTAAGTTAATGTTCATAGGCAAGGATGTAATGTATTGTGAGATATTGTTTACATACTGTATCAAATGTGAATCTAAATGAAGAATAAAGTTTCATCTTCATTTTCTCAATCTCTCAAAACCCTATAGAGAATTAATTACGCCCTTTTGAGAACAGCTTTCATGGTCTTTCATGATTTGTATCCCATCAAATTGTATTTATTGGTTGCATACGCACATTTAGCAGATATTATCGCGGGTGTAGCGAAATGCGTGTACATAAATGAGAATATATAGTCAGCTAACTGACTATGTGTCAAAATCCGTTCAACGTGTCATACAAACTGAATATGATTTCCTATCTCTGTTTGTTTATACTTCAGATAAATGATAACATATATTGGAAGCATGACTTTGTGCCTAATGATAATTCTGTTGATTACGTGTGTTTCAGTTTGCCATGGTGGGATGTTGCTGGTCTTTCCCGGGAGGGAAGTCAATGGGTTAACATGGACATTCTGATCAAGGCTCTTCACTCTCAGGGACACACCAACAAAAAAAGTTGGTACATCAAACAAGAGTCGTCCTACTACAGTTCTTTTACAATACCTGTCACTGATGATATGGATGAGGAATTTGTAAAGCCAATCATAAAGAATGTAATTGATATAGAGAGAGAAACAATCTCTGTATTAAACGTTATACATTTGCAAATGGTGCATTCAATATGGTTCATTAAAACTAAAAGCAGATTTACCTAGCTTTGGAGACCCTAGGAACCTCAACAGTTAACCAATCCTGTGAGGCAACTCAGGTGTGTATACTTCAACAGCAAAGTTAGATAAGATGGAAGTTTATGAAGTAGGGCCTTGTAAATATAAAGGGAGTAATGTAGAGATCTACAGGTCTTTAGCGACGTTCAGCCAACCTTGTGATACAGGATACAGGGATGAGTATCAAAACTGTCACCTGTAACAAAACAAAGTGCACTATGGTATATGGCATCCGAAGGTTTAAGAGTAGTAGCAGCTGCACTTTGATAAATAATATCACCACAATCAAGAACAGATAAAAAGGATGACTAATGATCTGCTTCCTACTGCTTAGAGAAAGACACCATCTGTTTCTGTAGAAAAAAGCAAACTTTAAATCTTAACATTTTAACAAGCTCATCTACCTGTGCCTTTTATGTCAAATCCCTACATATCCAGGAACACATTAGATTGGAGAATGAGTGAGCATGTAGTTCATATGTAACATTCTTATGAGAGTTTAAAAACAACATGAAGGTGAAAGTCCACAAACACAGGAACATTGATTCACTAAAAGGTTGACTGAACAACCTGCTTCCTACTGCTTCGAGAAAGACAACATCTGTTTCTGTAGAAAAAGCCAACTTTAAAACTTCTTAACCAGCTCATCTACTTATTTTTTTTAATGTCAAATCCATACATATCCAAATGGCCAAGTATTTCTATCCGGGAACACATTATATTGGAGAATGGGGGAACATTTAGTTCATCTGTAACATTCTTATGAGAGTTTAAAAACAACATGAAGGTGAAAGTCCAAACACAGGAACATTGATTCACTCAGATGAGTTTATTGAACTCTCACTCTGATTGAGAGATTTTCTGTTCATAGTTACAAGGTCTGTCAAACAATTGAGTCTACAATGTAATGTGGGTAACCAGTGGAGAGGGACATTTAACTTTTGCTCCATCACCAATGTCGTACATTTCAATAACTTTATCAGGGCACTCAGACAAAATTACTTTCACAGAGAGAGAGAGTGAAGGATATGATTTTCTATTTGCTATTTACTGTTTACGACAGGTTGACTCTCCAGCCACATTACCAGGCTGTTTGTGATGAGTTTTTCCAACCAGGTTTGGACTTCTATGAGTTATTACAGGGGGCTGATCTATGGCTCATGAGAGATGACTTTGTGTGTAAGCTCCCTCCCACCATGCATTATGTTATCTATATGACAAGGTTCCAATTTATCCAATTCTCCCTATCATGTGGGGTAGAATTAAACACGAGTTAGTTCTATATTGGCAATCATTGATGCAGTTTAAGATTAGGGAGCTACACTTTATTTCTATTACAGCATATTGGATGACTTATTCACATTCTATTCACCCAGTTCAACATAACATATTTTCTGCTTAAGACATGCTGACCTCCACTGTTATTGGTTAGCATGTCTGGAGGTATGATCTTTGACCCTGTGTAACTTTCTTACTCATCAATATTCACGATGATTTCAGGATCATTTTAGTCATCCTAGGCAGACGGGTTGATTTCCACATTAGCAATGTTCCAGTGATGTTGCACCAGTTCTGGGATTTCCCAGGCTGCAACCTAGTCTCAGAGCATGTTGTATTATTCTGTACATAAATCCAAGACAGTCCATTTAGTATGATATGTTACGTTTTGTATGGCATGCATTCATTTGTGGATGTCCATCATCCATTTCGTATGATATGTTACGAATTCCAATTCGGATGATATGTTATGAATTTGTCCAATATTTTGGAAGTTTGTAACCGTATGATATGTTACGAATTCCAATTTGTTGTATCTCCCATCTCCACAGAGGAACCCTAGAGCTTTGTCAGAGCGACCATCGGGTTCTTGGTCACCTCCCTGACCAAGGCCCTTCTCCCCCGATTGCTCAGTTTTGCCGGGCGGCCAGCTCTAGGAAGTGTCTTAGTGGTTCTAAACTTCTTCCATTTAAGAATGATGGAGCTCACTGTGTTCTTGGGGACCTTCAATGCTGCAAAAAAATGTTGGTACCCTTTCCCAGATCTGTGCCGTGACACAATCTTGTCTCTGAGATTTACAGATAATTCCTTCGACCTCATGACTTGGTTGTTGCTCTGACGTGCACTGTCAACTGTGGGACCTTATACAGACAGGTGTGTGCCTTCCAAATCATGTCCAATAAATTGATTTTACCACAGGTGGACTCAAAGTTGTAGAAACATCTCAAGGATGATTAATGGAAATAAGATGCACCTGAGCTCAATTTTGAGTCTAGCAGCAAAGGGTATGAATTCTTATGTGAATAAGGTATTTCGGTTTTTTAGTGTTAATAAGTTAGCAAACATTTCTAAAAACCTGTTTTCACTTTGTTATTATGGGGTATTTTGTGTAGCTTGCTGAGTATTTATTTAATTTAATCCATTTTAGAATAAGGCTGTAAAGCAGGGGTGGGCAACTCCAGTCCTCGAGGGCCTGATTGGAGTCACACTTTTTCTCTATCCTGTCACGACTCCTACCGAAGGTGGCTCCTCTCCCTGTTCGGGTGGTGCTCGGCGGTCGTCGTCACCGGCCTACTAGCTGCCACCGATCCCTTTTACCTTTTCTGTTTGTTTTGTCTGTTTAGTTTCACCTGTTCCTTGTTGAGGTTGATTAGTTGGGCTATTTAAGCCGGTAGGCCCGCCTGCTCTTCGACAATGTATACGAAATGCTTCAGTCTGGTTTTAGACATCATAGCACTGAGACGGCACTTGTGAAGGTGGTAAATGACATTTTAATGGCATCGGACCGAGGCTCTGCATCTGTCCTCGTGCTCCTAGACCTTAGTGCTGCTTTTGATACCATCGATCACCACATTCTTTTGGAGAGATTGGAAACCCAAATTGGTCTACACGGACAAGTTCTGGCCTGGTTTAGATCTTATCTGTCGGAAAGATATCAGTTTGTCACTGTGAATGGTTTGTCCTCTGACAAATCAAGGTTCCGTTTTAGGACCACTATTGTTTTCATTATATATTTTACCTCTTGGGGATGTCATTCGAAAACATAATGTTAACTTTCACTGCTATGCGGATGACACACAGCTGTACATTTCAATGAAACATGGTGAAGCCCCAAAATTGCCCTCGCTAGAAGCATGTGTTTCAGACATAAGGAAGTGGATGGCTGCAAACGTTCTACTTTTAAACTCGGACAAAACAGAGATGCTTGTTCTAAGTCCCAAGAAACAAAGAGATCTTCTGTTGAATCTGACAATTAATCTTAATGGTTGTACAGTCGTCTCAAATAAAACTGTGAAGGACCTCGGCGTTACTCTGGACCCTGATCTCTCTTTTGATGAACATATCAAGACTATTTCAAGGACAGCTTTTTTCCATCTACGTAACATTGCAAAAATCAGAAACTTTCTGTCCAAAAATGATGCAGAAAAATTAATCCATGCTTTTGTCACTTCTAGGTTAGACTACTGCAATGCTCTACTTTCCGGCTACCCGGATAAAGCACTAAATAAACTTCAGTTAGTGCTAAATACGGCTGCTAGAATCCTGACTAGAACCAAAAAAATTGATCATATTACTCCAGTGCTAGCCTCTCTACACTGGCTTCCTGTCAAAGCAAGGGCTGATTTCAAGGTTTTACTGCTAACCTACAAAGCATTACATGGGCTTGCTCCTACCTATCTCTCTGATTTGGTCCTGCCGTACATACCTACACGTATGCTACGGTCACAAGACGCAGGCCTCCTAATTGTCCCTAGAATTTCTAAGCAAACAGCTGGAGGCAGGGCTTTCTCCTATAGAGCTCCATTTTTATGGAACAGTCTGCCTACCCATGTCAGAGACGCAAACTCGGTCTCAACCTTTAAGTCTCTACTGAAGACTCATCTCTTCAGTGGGTCATATGATTGAGTGTAGTCTGGCCCAGGAGTGGGAGGGTGAACGGAAAGGCTCTGGAGCAACGAACCGCCCTTGCTGTCTCTGCCTGGCCGGTTCCCCTCTTTCCACTGGGATTCTCTGCCTCTAACCCTATTACAGGGGCTGAGTCACTGGCTTACTGGGGCTCTCTCATGCCGTCCCTGGAGGGGGTGCGTCACCTGAGTGGGTTTATTCACTGATGTGGTCATCCTGTCTGGGTTGCCCCCCCCTTGGGTTGTGCTGTGGCGGAGGTCTTTGTGGGCTATACTCAGCCTTGTCTCAGGATGGTAAGTTGGTGGTTGAAGATATCCCTCTAGTGGTGTGGGGGCTGTGCTTTGGCAAAGTGGGTGGGGTTATATCCTTCCTGTTTGGCCCTGTCCGGGGGTGTCCTCGGATGGGGCCACAGTGTCTCCTGACCCCTCCTGTCTCAGCCTCCAGTATTTATGCTGCAGTAGTTTGTGTCGGGGCTAGGGTCAGTTTGTTATATCTGGAGTACTTCTGTCCTATTCGGTGTCCTGTGTGAATCTAATTGTGCTTTCTCTAATTCTCTCTTTCTCTCTCTCGGAGGAGCTGAGCCCATGCCCCAGGACTACCTGACATGATGACTCCTTGCTGTCCCCAGTCCACCTGGCCGTGATGCTGCTCCAGTTTCAACTGTTCTGCCTTATTATTATTCGACCATGCTGGTCATTTATGAACATTTCAACATCTTGACCATGTTCTGTTATAATCTCCACCCGGCACAGCCAGAAGAGGACTGGCCATCCCACATATGCTCTCTCTAATTCTCTCTTTCTTTCTCTCTCTCGGAGGACCTGAGCCCTAGGACCATGCCCCAGGAATACCTGACATGATGACTCCTTGCTGTCCCCAGTCCACCTGACTGTGCTGCTGCTCCAGTTTCAACTGTTCTGCCTTATTATTATTCGACCATGCTGGTCATTTATGAACATTTGAACATCTTGACCATGTTCTGTTATAATCTCCACCCGGCACAGCCAGAAGAGGACTGGCCACCCCACATAGCCTGGTTCCTCTCTAGGTTTCTTCCTAGGTTTTGGCCTTTCTAGGGACTTTTTCCTAGCCACCGTGCTTCTACACCTGCATTGCTTGCTGTTTGGGGTTTTAGGCTGGGTTTCTGTACAGCACTTTGAGATATCAGCTGATGTACGAAGGGCTATATAAATAAATTTGATTTGATTTATCCTGAACTTTCTGCCTCCTGCGCCTGACTCCGCACCCACTACGACTAGATCGTTACAGAAGCCCACACCAAGAGCATGGAGTCAGCAAGAGCAGCGGCCACCCCCTCCCATCCATGGAGTAACGCGTCCTCCATCACACCACCATCCTCCATCGGATTGGGTTTGTGATGGACCAGATGATGGAGAGAACGGACCGATGGGAGAGGAGTGGTCTCCCCACTTCACCTCAGGCTCCTCCGACGAGTCCGCCCACTCCTCCCCGGCGGCCGGCTCCAGCGCACTTCCTAGTCCTCTCGCTCCCATTCCTATGGAGTTAGGGGGGGGGAGCTTCAAGGGGAACCGGAGGGGGAGGAGCCCGTCTGGGAGTTGAGAGGGCAGGCAGAACACTTCTCGGTCACCCCAGGTGAGTCAGCATCAAACTCACCCAGAGCCCCCTGTTGGTCACATGTTTATTTACATTTTCTTTCCTTGATATTTCTCCCTCTTCCCCGCATAAGGCGCTAGTCGTTTCAGGCGCAGCTGGGAACTTTATGGATCGAGGACTCGCCCCCAAGCTGGGAATTCCACTGGTGCCGATAGATCCCCCCCCCCCTTCCCCGTGCACTCCCTAGATAGCTGGCCATTAGGGTCATGGCTGGTCAGGGAGGCCACGGTTCCACTGGACATGGTAACGCAGGTGAATCACAGGGAGCGGATTAGTCTCTTCCTTATCGATTCACCTGCGTTTCCAGTGGTGCTGGGGGGCCCCTTTCTGGCCAGTCACAATCCCAGGATTTCGTGGAGACAGGGGGTTCTACAGGCGTGGTCAGAGAAGAGTTCAGGTAGGTTTATGGGAGTTTCCATTGGTGCCATGTCGGTGGAGAGTCCAGACCAGGTTTCCAATGTGCGCATTCCCTCTGAGTATGCCGATTTGGCTATCGTCTTCTGTAAGAAGAGGGCGACTAAATTATCACCTCATCAACAGGGGGATTGTGCGATAAACCTCGAGGTCAATGCTGTGCTTCCCAGGAGTCACGTGTACCCATTGTCACAGGAGGAGACGTTGGCTATGGAGCCATATGTCACGGAATCTCTGGGACAGGGGTACATTCGGCGCTCCATTTCACCCGTCTCCTCAAGTTTCTTTTTGTGAAGAAAAAGGAGGGAGGTCTGCGTCAGTGCATTGATGATAGCGGTCTCATCGCTACGGCTGTGGAATCATTTCACAGCGCGCAGTTTTTCATGAAACTGGACCTCAGGAGCGCATATAATTTTGTGCGTGTTTGGGAGGGAGACGAGTGGAAAACCGCGTTTAGTACCACATCGGGCCATTATGAGTACCTCGTCATGCCGTATGGGTTAAAGAATGTACCAGCCGTCTTTCAATCCTTTGTAGACGAGATTCTCAGGGACCTGCACGGGCAGGGCGTGGTTGTGTATATATCGATGATATCCTGATATATTCCACCACACGTGCCGCGCATGTGTCTCTGGTGCGCAAGGTGCTTGGGAGACTGCTGGAGCATGACCTATACGTCAAGGCTGAGAAGTGTGTGTTCTCCAAACGAGCCGTCTCCTTCCTGGGTTATCATTTCCACCTCGGGGGTGGTGATTGAGTGTGACCGTGTTAAGGCCGTGCGTAATTGGCCGACTCCAACCACGGTGAAGGAGGTGCAGCGGTTTTCAGGGTTTGCCAATTACTACCGGAGGTTTATCCGGGGTTTTGGCCAGGTAGCGGCCCCCATTACCTCACTGCTGAAGGGGGAGCCGGTGCGTTTACGGTGGTCAGCAGAGGCTGACAGAGCCTTCAATCGGTTGAAGGCGCTGTTCACTGTTCGTGACCAATTGATTCGGTGGGCTCACACACTACCCTCTTCGGGTCATCCTGGTGTGGCGAGGACAGTGCGGGGTCTTAGGGGGAAGTACTGGTGGCCCACCTTGGCTAGGGATGTGAGATTCTATATCTCTTCCTGTTCGGTGTGCGCCCAGAGTAAGGCTCCTAGGCACCTTCCTAGAGGGAAGTTACAACCCCTCCCCGTTCCACAACGGCCGTAGTCTCACCTGTCGGTGGTTTCTTACCGATCTTCCCCCGTCTCAGGGGAACACCACGGTCCTGGTTGTTGTGGTTCGGTTTTCTATGCCCTGCCGTCACCTCCCGTTGACCGGTCTCCTTACGGCCCTACAGACTGCGGATGCTCTATTTACCCACGTCTTCCGGCACTACGGGGTGCCCAAGGGCATCGTCTCTGATCAGGGTCCCCAGTTCACATCCCGAGTGTGGAGGGTGTTTATGGAACGTCTGGGGTTCTCGGTCAGCTTGACCTCCGGTTATCACCCCGAGAGTAATGGGCAGGGGGAGAGAGTGAACCAGGAGGTGGGTAGGTTTCTGCGGTCGTATTGCCAGGACCGGCCAGGGGAGTGGTCAAGGTATGTCCCATGGACGGAGTTGGCCCAGAACTCACTCCGCCACTCCTCCATGTACATGTCACCATTTCGATGCGTATTGGGTTACCAGCCGGTCCTGGCACCGTGGCATCAGAGTCAGACCGAGGCTTCTGCGGTGGAGGAGTGGGTGCAGCACTCCAAGGAGACCTGGAGAGCCGTCCAGGAATCCCTCAAGCAGGGTGGCAGACGGCAGAAGAGGAGCACTGACCGCCACCGCAGTGAGGCCCCCATGTCCGTACCAGGGGACAGGGTCTGGCTCTCGACCCGAAACCTACCCCTCCGCTTGCCCTGCCGGAAGCTGGGGCCGCAGTGTGTAGGGCCCTTTAAAGACCTGAGGAGGATAAATGAGATGTGTTATAGATTATAACTCCCTTCCTATTATCGTATTAACCCCTTGTTTTATGTGTCTCTCCTCAGGCCGGTGGTAGCTGGTCCCCTGCAAGAAGGAGAGGTGCCAGACATCCCTCCACCCACTCTGGACATCGAGGGGTCCCCGGCGTACATAGTGCATGCTGTTCTGGACTCAAGACGCCGGGTGAGGGACGTACCTCGTGTACTGGGAGGCGTATGGTGCTGGGTACCGGTGGGGGACATCTTGGATCCATCACTGTTGAGGGATTTCCATCACCTCCACCTGGATTGCCCCGCACCTCGCTCTCCGGGTCGGGGGGGTACTGTCACGACTCCTACCGAAGGTGGCTCCTCTCCCTGTCCGGGTGGCGCTCGGCGGTCGTCGTCACCGGCCTACTAGCTGCCACCGATCCCTTTTCCCTTTTCTGTTTGTTTTGTCTGTTTAGTTTCACCTGTTCCTTGTTGAGGTTGATTAGTTGGGCTCTTTAAGCCGGTAGGCCTGCCTGCTCTTTGTGCGGGCTTAACTATTTTTCCCACTGTTTCTTTGTGGCAGCAATACCAAGAAAGGCCAGTAGGTGGCAATGGTACTGTACACTGTATATGGGTGCAGTTTTCATAAATACAATGAACATGGTGTGATCTCATCTAAAATAATCTCCATTGAGAACCATCACAAAGTTGGATCCCATCCAACTTGAAGGAGCTGGAGTAGTTTTGCCTTGACGAATGGGCAAAAATCACAGTGGCTAGATGTGCCAAACTTACAGAGACAAACCCTAAGAGACTTGCAGCTGTAATTGTTGCTAAAGGTGTCTCTACAAAGTATTGACTTTGGGGGGTGAATAGTTATGCACGCTCAAGTTTTCCGTTTTTTTGTCTTATTTCTTGTTTGCTTCACAATAAAAAATATTTTGCATCTTCAAATGATACGAACCCCCACCAAAAATGTATTTTAATTCCAGGTTGTAAGACAGCAAAATAGGAAAAATGTCAAGGGGGGTGAATACTTTTGCAAGCCACTGTACAACGGACGAGTAGCCAGCAGTTGAAGCTTACAGTTTTCTGCATCTGGGTAGGAAAAGTAACTTTTGAAAGTGCCATGGGAGAACCTTCCAGAAGGACAACTTAGTTGGTATCCGTATTGAATTTACCTTTTTATTTTACTTTTTCTGATACATTTATATAGTCATTAAATATGTGCTACTGTCCTGAGTCTACTACAATAGCTTGAAAAGAACAAAAAGCTAAAAAAATAAGTACAGTTATAAAAGCGAAAGAACTACTTCAAGGAATAACCCAAATAAATCAACCAAAATATCCTTCAAAAATATGTATTTATTGTTCAGTCAGTGTCTCAACTCTTCAAACAGCAGCTATGGACAAGTATGTCACACAAAGTCTGCAATTTGAAATAAAATAACAAAATAAATCATTAGTAAGTGTACTGTCATGTACTAAAAACCACTAAACAAAAGAACAAATATCATACTATACATCAGGGGTTCTCAAACAGTGGTCCGTGGACCCCTAGGGGTCCCTGGTGTAATTGCAAGGGGTTCGTGAAATAAAAAGTGTAATGAATGTATTCAGCACCACAAGGATTCCAGTAACTTTACATATAATATAGAGGGGGTGGAGGTCTCGAGGACCGCTCAAAACCTTGCCTCAAAATATGCAGGGGTTCCTGTACCCAAAAAAGGTTGAGAACCACTACTATACACACTACTGAACAAAAGAACCAAACATATGTTTGTGGGTTACAATGGATCCAACAAATTGCTGGCAGATATTTTCCCTCTTGACTGTCCAGCCTGTCTTTATGTACATTACAGACAACTACACCGTTCAGTCTCTCTTGGCCCATGCTGGCCCGTAACCAAGTCTTTAAACTATGGAGTGCACTTAAACTCCTCTCAGCCTCACATGAAGACACTGGCACCACAAACCAAATTCTGATCAGCACCTCAACTTGGTCAACCAACCCCGCACCTCCACTGGAAGCCTCTTAAGGGCCTCTGCTGCCTCTCCACGGCTGCTATAGGGGTATTTGTTGCAAAGAGAGGCAACTGCACTGAAATAGAGAATCTATGTTCAACTTAGGGTACTGATCTAGAGACTCATCCAACTCCCCCGTAAGAAGCACTCTTTCCAACTTTTGCAGGACGTTTAGACTGTCCTCGTCAAAATGGTCACCAAACTGAACCTGCACACCATGCAACACTTAAAAGAATTCTGTCCTATAGTGATCCACTGCTTTGCCAGCAAATCGTCTTGAGTGTGTCTCAATGGATTCATTGGAGTCAATCAATGCCGTTGCTTTCTCATACAGTGCAAGGTAGCTTTCGTCATTTCTGCTGTTTACACCACGCGATGGATAACTGGACACTGATTAGATTTAGCTGGTGTGCTGTTACAGTTACACAGTGGCGGTGGGTTTGGCAGTTTTGATGTGCTGTGAATTTTACAATGGCTTTTCTCCACTTCCTAAATCCTGCACTAATGAAGGCAGCATCCGCTCTTTGGCCAAAAGATGGCTGGCTTGAAAATCCTTGGCTACAGTGAAAACACATTTATAATGTAGCCAGAGGAAATCACAAAACCATCTCTCTTGAAAGGTCAACACTCTGTTGGCAAGAGTTTGCGGATCTATAAATTGTGGGTG
Organism: Oncorhynchus tshawytscha; assembly: GCF_018296145.1. NCBI lineage: Eukaryota > Metazoa > Chordata > Actinopteri > Salmoniformes > Salmonidae > Oncorhynchus > Oncorhynchus tshawytscha. Next base: position 63,828,444 of record NC_056440.1, read on the forward strand.
TGGCTGATATGGTTTTGTGCCATCACTGAGGTAACTGGACAATGCTGTGGCACTGTCCCCTATACTGGTGCTGCTGGCAACAAGGGTGACACCTGGTCCTGCCGTGGCTGTGCCACTGTCCCCTATACTGATGCTGCTGGCAACAAGGTTGACACCTGGTCCTGCCGTGGCTGTGCCACTGTCCCCTATACTGGTGCAGCTGGCAACAAGGGTGACACCTGGTCCTGCCGTGGCTCTGCCACTGTTCCTTATACTGGTGCTGCTGGCAACAAGGGTGATACCTGGTCCTGCCGTGGCTGTGCCACTGTCCCCTATACTGGTGCTGCTGGCAACAAGGTTGACACCTGGTCCTGCCGTGGCTGTGCCACTGTTCCCTATACTGGTGCTGCTGGCAACAAGGTTGACACCTGGTCCTGCCGTGGCTGTGACACTGTTCCCTGAAGTCTCTCTCCCTGGCTCTTTCCCTTTCACCACCCTCACTGCCTCACAGTCTGTCTCCTAGAAATGAAATAAGGTGTTTGCCGTACTCCTACCTACCGGTACCAAAAACTACACAATTAATCACAACAGCAATACCATTGGCTTAAACAAATCTTAGTTCAGTCACCAGTTTAATTTGAGAGTATCCATGGCATTGTCTCTGCCAGTCTGTCCCTGCCTATCAGTCTCTGCCAGTCTGTCCCTGCCCATCTGTCCCCAGCTCTGCTGTCTGTTGCCTGCTCTGCCTAATGACATCATTGTGAAACATTTCCATTTCACTTCATTTTATCAACTAGTATTTGAGATATTAGGCTACTAGGGTTCTTGCCTTGCGTATTGGTGTACTGAAAGAATACTCTGATGTCTGTCTTTTTTTTCTACCTGGCTGGCTGGCTACACACACAGTGTGCAGGTTATTTACAGTAGGAGATGGGCATCTCATTTCTGTGGTGTTTGCTATATAATCTTTGCTATCGTCAGTTTACTCCAAGATCCGCACACAGGTACTTCAAAGTCCCCTAGCGACAATTTTTGCTTTTGCAATGAGACCATTACAGATATTTAAGACAACGGTAAAAGATAGTTCAGTTTGGAGTTCAGTTTATCGCAAACCTTATCACAGGGACTTTGAAGCACTACAGCTGCATGCTGATCTTGGAATAAACAGACAATAGCAAAGATTCCATCTTGACTACGCCACATAAAATGGAATAGGTACTATCTAGCTTGATAGTTAATGTTTGCTTTAGTTTGCTCGCTAGCTCTGCAAATTCAGCTATTGTGTGTGTGTGTGTGTGTGTGTGTGTGTGTGTGTGTGTGTGTGTGTGAACCCTGCCAACACAAAACAACATCACTATGGTGGATTGACTGGATTAACCTCACGTTAGTTACGTGCATTGAATGCCTTTCAGACGGTAGACACGAACCCTCGGTTACCTTGCCAGCTAAGGAACACTACATTGCATTGCTAACTTCTCTCATTGACTCAAATTCAAATAGCTGCAAACACTGGTTGATGTTACTGTAGATAGCTAGCAAACTGTTGCTAACCGCTAGCTAACATAGAGAGTGACCTGTAATTTAAAGTTGCTAACCGCTAGCTAACATAGAGAGTGACCTGTAATTTAATGTTGCTAAACGCTAGCTAACATAGAGAGTGACCAGTAATTTAATGTTGCTAACCACTAGCTAGCATAGAGAGTCAACACCTCATTTGGCCGCCTTTCGTTCCAGTTCTCTGCTGCCTGTGACTGGAACAATTGCAAAATTGCTGAAAAGCAGCTAACCGATCGCTGCAGCTGTACATAGTCTATCGGTAAATAGCCCACCCATTTTTACCTACCTCAAATCAAATTTTATTTGTCACATACACATGGTTAGCAGATGTTAATGTTAGCAGATGTTAATGAGTGTAGCGAAATGCTTGTGCTTCTAGTTCCGACAATGCAGTAATAACGAACAAGTAATCTAACTAACAATTCCAAAAAAACTACTGTCTTATACACAGTGTAAGGGGATAAAGAATATGTACATAAGGATATATGAATGAGTGATGGTACAGAGCAGCATAGGCAAGATACAGTAGATGATATCGAGTACAGTATATACATATGAGATGAGTATGTAAACCAAGTGGCATAGTTAAAGTGGCTAGTGATACATGTATTACATAAGGATGCAGTCGATGATATAGAGTACAGTATATACGTATGCATATGAGATGAATAATGTAGGGTAAGTAACATTATATAAGGTAGCATTGTTTAAAGTGGCTAGTGATATATTTACATCATTTCCCATCAATTCCCATTATTAAAGTGGCTGGAGTTGAGTCAGTGTCATTGACAGTGTGTTGGCAGCAGCCACTCAATGTTAGTGGTGGCTGTTTAACAGTCTGATGGCCTTGAGATAGAAGCTGTTTTTCAGTCTCTCGGTCCCAGCTTTGATGCACCTGTACTGACCTCGCCTTCTGGATGACAGCGGGGTGAACAGGCAGTGGCTCGGTGGTTGATGTCCTTGATAATCTTTATGGCCTTCCTGTAGCATCGGGTGGTGTAGGTGTCCTGGAGGGCAGGTAGTTTGCCCCGGTGGTGATGCGTTGTGCAGACCTCACTACCCTCTGGAGAGCCTTACGGTTGAGGGCGGTGCAGTTGCCATACCAGGTGGTGATACAGCCCGCCAGGATGCTCTCGATTGTGCATCTGTAGAAGTTTGTGAGTGCTTTTGGTGACAAGCCGAATTTCTTCAGCCTCCTGAGGTTGAAGAGGCGCTGCTGCGCCTTCTTCACAATGCTGTCTGTGTGAGTGGACCAATTCAGTTTGTCTGTGATGTGTATGCCGAGGAACTTAAAACTTACTACCCTCTCCACTACTGTTCCATCGATGTGGATGGGGGGGTGTTCCCTCTGCTGTTTCCTGAAGTCCACAATCATCTCCTTAGTTTTGTTGACGTTGAGTGTGAGGTTATTTTCCTGACACCACACTCCGAGGGCCCTCACCTCCTCCCTGTAGGCCGTCTCGTCGTTGTTGGTAATCAAGCCTACCACTGTTGTGTCGTCCGCAAACTTGATGATTTTATTTATTTACTTTTCTGCTCTTTTGCACACCAATATCTCTACCTGTACATGACCATCTGATCATTTATCACTCCAGTGTTAATCTGCAAAATCTGCCTACCTCCTCATGCCTTTTACACACACTGTATATAGACTCCCATTTTTTTCCTACTGTGTTACTGACTTGTTAATTGTTTACTCCATGTGTAACTCTGTGTTATCTTGGCCAGGTCGCAGTTGCAAATGAGAACTTGTTCTCAACTAGCCTACCTGGTTAAATAAAGGTGAAATAAATTTAAAAAAAAAGAGTGACCTGTAATTTAATGCAGTGAAAATTAAGACTGGTGATGGTTATAAATGTGTTTTCTTGTATTGAGTGGTAGAAGTAAAGAAATGTCTAACATATCCTTTGTTTGAACTACTTACTAGATTTCAGCCACCAACGACAGACACTGTCAGATTCCCACACATGCACAGGACCTGCATCTTGTGCCACTGCTCAGTGCTGGGAGACAGTGGATCAAACCATTGTGAGGCAAAGGGCGGGGGTCTCATTCTTTTGAAACTTAAAACGCGCTATTAAGTGTCTATAACCAGCACAAGTGCTTTCATTGCGTATTATTAATATTATTGAAATCATTATTCAAATTTGAAATTATTCAAATCATATTTTTCCCAGGATGAGGGAGGACGGGGGATTTCCGCCAATGCTAAAATGTAATTATTCTTGTCTAGACTAGGGCGGCAGAACATCCAGGGCATTGGTGATTTTATCAATGTAATCAGATTGAAAATATTAGTCTGTTATTGACATTGAACTGATAATATAGCCCACTAACGAGATGTGTTAAAAATTGTGTTTAATTTGTAGCATAGGCTTATTATTTGGGCTGCTATTATGTTCTATTCCTCCAACTTTTAGCTGATAAAAAATAGGGGGGCAGATTTTTGTCTCGGCAAGGGCTGCAGAACGTTCAGGACCGGCCCTGTCATTACGCAATACGCTTTGAAAGGTGGTGAGCGACTTGATAAAGCGGTCGGATCAAACCCACCCATTCTATATGCTGACAAGTCTGCGACCTTGAAACACAGAAATAGCAGGAGAATTTGAAAATTGTGGGAGCCAACACGGATGTCTAGAGACTATACTGATTTCGCCTCTTCCTCTCTGATTTCCGAGATTATTACAAATACCTTCGAACTGATTTATAGACAGACGGGCTCTGAAATAGCCTTCATTTCAAATTCTTTGTTCTTTGGATGAAAACCGGAACGGAAGCCTTCAACTAAATTAGGTCCGCATGAATTGATTCTGTCGTGACGTTGTTTGTTCACACTCACGATAGATTGTTTAGTCGGAGCTACAATAATACAATGTTAACGTGTAGCCTAACATTAGGATGTGAAATAGGTTTCATCTTGGCAAAATCTACAGAATTGGACTATTTCCTAACGTTCAAGAGACATTTATATCGGAAAAGAAAATAATTGATCTCTCAGAATGAAAGATTATACTGTATTACGTGATCAATCTTTTCTTATGAAAAGTTGTTTAAACTTGAAAGTATCAGTATTGTGGATAGTGTAGGGACTTATTTGTAGCGAAAATATATAATTAAGCGGTCACAATCAAGCCTGTTTTAAAAATGTCTCATGTAAAAAAAAAAATATTTCTGTGACAGAGTGAAATATTATACTGTATTACTTAATCAACCTTTTGACATAACTTGGCTAAACTTTAAAGTAGGCCAATCAATATTGTGGACAGTGTTGGAACTTATTTGTAGCCTAAAGAAAAGAAATGTAGGCCTGTTTTAATTATTCTTATGTCAAAACATAATTTTATTAGATTTATTTGACCTTATTTTTGTATATTTCAGGTAAAATTGATGCATGCTTATGTGAAGCAGCTAGTGAAGATGTGTCTCCCTGGTATCTTCATTGTTACCCTGTTGACCCTCTCTATTCCTGCTGTCCATGGTGGGAAAGTCCTGGTGTTTCCTCAAGACGGCAGCCACTGGGTCAACATGAAGGTCATTATTGAAGCGCTGCATTCAAGAGGTCACAGTGTGTCAGTAGTACGGCCATCAGACAGCTGGTACATCAAGGAAACCTCCCCTCACTACAGTTCAATCACAATTGATATTCCAGGTGGAGCTGATGAGGAATTCTTTCGCTCATTTGTGTCAAGACTAATACAGATAAAGAGAGAGGGAAACTCTGCTTGGACTCGTTTTAGTTTGGACATGGAGTTGAAGGACGGGTTTTTTGAAATTCACCGCAAAGTGTGTGAGATGATAATCAAAATGTTAGAGAATAAACAGTTGATGCAGTCTATTAGAGAAACCAAGTATGACTTGGTTCTGACAGACCCATTAAATGGGGGAGGCGTTGTGCTGGCGCACTATTTAAATGTGCCACTTGTTTTCAATGTTAGATGGACTATAGGCGGTGAGGGTCATTTTGTTATTGCTCCCTCACCGCTATCTTATGTTCCAATTCCTGCTGCAGAGTTAACAGACAAGATGAGTTTTTTTCAGAGGGTCCGTAACTTCCTTGTTTATATCATCAGGCAGTATCTGTACAGACAGACAATGGGACCTCATTATTCTGCTTTAGTTAGTCGTTACTTTGGTCCTGAGGTCGACTACCTCTCATTGTTTCAAGCTGCTGATTTATGGCTCATGAGAGTTGACTTTGTGTTTGAGTTCCCTCGTCCCACCATGCCTAATGTTATATATATGGGAGGGTTCCAATGTAAACCTGCCAAGCCTCTTCCCCAAGAACTAGAGGAGTTTGTTCAGAGTTCTGGGGTGCATGGAGTCATTATCATGTCTTTGGGGACTTTAATTGGGCAGCTTCCACATGATATAGCTGATGAGATAGCTGTTGCTTTTGCCCAACTGCCTCAGAAGGTAATCTGGAGGTACAAAGGAGACAGGCCAGCTACTCTGGGTAACAACACCTTACTAGTTGACTGGATGCCTCAGAATGATCTTTTAGGACACCCTAAGACAAGGCTGTTTGTAGCTCATGGAGGAACAAATGGGATTTTCGAGGCTATCTACCACAGTGTTCCAATAGTAGGCCTTCCTCTGGTGTTCGACCAAACTGACAATATTTCTAGAATGAAAGTGAAGGGTGTAGCAAAGGTTGTGGATTTAGCAACACTAGATAGAAACATATTCTCCCAGGCCTTACAGGAAGTTCTGGATGAGCCATCCTACAGGACGAACATGCAGAGACTCTCCAGGCTACACAAGGACGTGCCAATGGAGCCCCTGGACACTGCCCTCTTCTGGATTGAGTTTGTCATGAGACACAAAGGTGCTGCTCACCTGCGTACAGAGTCCTACAGAATGCCCTGGTACTCGTACCACTCTGTAGATGTAATGGTCTTTTTACTGACTGTTGTGTTATTTACTCTGCTGGCTTTCATTGGCATTATCAGATGTTTCTGTTGCAGGTCATGTTTGAAAATGAAAATGAAAGAGGAATGATTATGGCTTTCATCTGTACACAGTGTGTTACAACAATATGTTTTTACTTGTCTCACTCATTATACTTTTTGTTCACATGACAAATATATGTGGCATTGATGTAGACATACAGTATTGTTGACAGATGTTTTATCTATTTGCTTTTGAAGATTTTGCTAAACTTACAACTGTACTTTAACTGTTCAGCCCATTTAATCAAAGGTTTGAATAGGAAAGTCCAAATGTGCACTTTAAATATGAATGCTGTTATAGTTGTGTGTGGCTGCTTTCTTTGTGTGTAATAGTTAAACTGATGTAAATATTGATTCTCCAGAAGACCGTTAAGGAGCTCTGTTTTTTAATAAAGATATCATGCGGCTTAGATGTTTGCCAAAAACACTTTGTCCCTCATTGGTTTGTTCTTTTTTCTTCCACATCTATTGTGGAGGTCATTTCAAAAGAACAAAGAACTTTCAGTTTGTCGTTATACAGACTTTAACGACAACATCATTCTTCATTCATTCTAGAAGGGTTGATAATTCAGAGGTAATATAATCATATGAGATCCGAGGAGGAATGTGAAGGGATTTTCATACTGATGCTTATAAAATGACAGCATTGATCTGCAATAAATAAGCCAACCAAGGTGGTCTGCATAGAGCAGAAGAAGTGTTTCTATTGTCTGACTTTTCTCTAAAGGACTCTGCTTGGAAGCCTCACTTAGATTTAGTTCACTTAGAAATACAGGGAGTATATTTGCCTCCTTTTGCCCTCAGAACAGCCTAAATTCATTGGTGTATGGACTCTACAAGGTGTCGTAAGTATTCCACAGGGATGCTGGCCCATGTTGACTCCAATGCTTTCCATAGTTGTGTCAAGTCGGCTGGATGTCCTTTGGGTTGTGGACCATTCTTGATACATGGGAAACTGTTGGCTGTGAAAAACCCAGCAACACTCAGTGTATAATAGGACCATAGCATTTTAAGCAATGCCAGTGGCGATTTCAGCATTTAAATGTTGGTGGGGTAAACTCCACTGTAGAAATGGGAGAACCTTCCAGAAGGACAACCATCTGCAGCACTCCACCAATTAGGCCTTTATGGAAGAGTGGCCAGATGGAAGTTACTCCTCCGTAAAAGGTATCACAGCATGCTTGGATTTTGCCAAAATGCACCTAAAGACACTCGCACCATGAGAAACAAGATTATCTGGTCTGATGAAACCAAAATTGAACTCTTTGGCCTGAATGCCAAGCGTCACGTCTGGATGAAACCTGGCACCATCCCTATGGTGAAGAATAGTGGTGGCAACATCATGCTGTGGGGATGTTTTTCAGCGGCAGGGACTTGGAAACTAGTCAGGATCGAGGGTAAGATTAATGGAGCAAAGTACAGAGAGATCCTTGATGAAAACCTACTCCAGAGCGCTCAGGACCTCAGACTGGGGTAAAGGTTCACCTTCCAACAGGACAACGACCCTAAGCACACAGCCAAGACAACGCAGGAGTGGCTTCGGGACAAGTCTCTGAATGTCCTTGAGTGGCCAAGCCAGAGCCTGGACTTGAACCCAATCAAACATCTCTGGAGAGATCTGAAAATAGCTGTACATAAACGCTCCCCATCCAAGAAGACTCAATGCTGTAATCGCTGCCAAAGGTGCTTCAACAAAGTACTGAGTTAAGGGTCTGAATATTTGTGTAAATGTGTGTTTTTTTGTAATGCATTTGCAAACATTTCTAAAAACCTGTTATTGCTTTGTCATTATGGTGTATTGTGTGTAGATTGATGAGGGGAAAAAACGATTTAATCAATTTTAGAATAAGGCTGTAACATAACAAAATCTGGAAAAAGTCAAGGGGTCTGAATACTTTCCAAAGGTACAGTACCATACTCTGGAATTGTTATCTTCACATTGCCAAAACATCATCATCCCTCAACAACTTCTAGCGAAGACTGGGGGTCAGCCTGATGAACCAATCTACTCAGTAATCTCCTCCATATTGCCTAACTCTCATATAAGCCTTTGGCCTTCCAGCACCACCTGCACACTGTTCTTTTTTTATTGTTTTTTTATCTGTATTGTTATCTATCACTTTTTTCCCATTGTGCAAATAAATTAAAGTACCAATGGCCTCATGGTAACATCCATGAGCAGTTTCATTCCTGTCCTGCAGTTTACAAGGATTATCGTATCTTTGATGTGTCTGGGTGGTTTAATACATCATCCACAGCGTTACTATTAAAGAGATATTCAATCTCTGATTTGTTATTGTTACCCATCTACCAATCACTGCCCTTCATTATGAGGCTTTCGAAAAGCTCCCTGGTCTTTGTAGTTGAATCTGTGCTTGAAATTCAATTCTTGCCTGAGGGACCTTGCAGATGTTCTATGTATTATTTTATCTAACTTTTTATTTAACTAGGCAAGTTAATTAAGAACAAATTCTTATTTACAATGACTGCCTACCCTGGCCAAACCCTCCCCTAACCCGGACGACGCTGGGCCAATTGTGCACCGCCCTATGGGACTTCCAATCAAGGCCAGTTGTGATAAAGTCCGGGATCGAACCCGGGTCTGAAGTGACGCCTCTAGCACTTCAATGCAGTGCCTTAGACTGCTGCGCCATTCAGAAGGCCCATGTATGGGGACAGAGGAAGTGTTAGTCATAGAAAAATCATGTCAACCCCTTTTAATATATGATTTGTTAAGACACATTTTTACTCCTGAACTAATTTAGGCTTGCCTAAACAAAGAATACTGAATATTTATGCAACAACTATAGTTTGGTCATGATTTTTTAAATTTTTTCCCCCCACTTTGACAGAGTATTTTGTGTAGATTGCTGACAAAAAAATATAATTAAATCCATTTTAATCCCACTTTAACACAGTAAAATGTGAAGAAATCAAGGGGTCTGAATACTTTTGCAAGGCACTGTATATATATTTTAGCGCTGTCAGAGTTAACTTTTTGTAATTTTTAGTGCACACATTGTTTTGGTTTGACAGACCAATTTTTTCTTAATTTTTTTAATTTTTTTAACACAAAACATTTTTGGGGGTCTTCATTCCAGGTTAGGGTTAGGCATAAGGTTATCAGTATGGATCAAATCAAATCAAATTTATTGGTCACATACACATATTTAGCAGATGTTATTGCAGGTGTGGCGAAATGCTTGTGTTCCTAGCTCCAACAGTGCAGTAGTATCTAACAATTTACATTGGCATTGACTAAATACATTAGACTAGAATACAGTATATACATATGAGATGAGTAAAGCAGTATGTAAACATTATTAAAGTGGCCAGTGATTCCATGTCTATCTATATCGGGCACAAGGTGCAGGGTTGTGTAGCTGGGTGGTAGCTGGCTAGTGATGGCTATTTAACAGTCTGATGGACTTGAGATAGAAGCTGTTTTTCATTCTAGTGTACCTTGCCTTATGGATGATAGTGGGGTGAACAGGCTGTGGCTTGGGTGGATGATGTCCTTGATGATCTTTTTGGCCTTCCTGTGACATCGGGTGCGGTAGGTGTTCTGGAGGGCAAGCAGTGTGCCCTCTGTGATGCGTTGGGCAGACCGTACCACTCTTTGGAGAGCCCTGCGGTTGCGAACGGTGCAGTTGCCGTACAAGGTGGTGATACAGCCAACAGGATGCTCTAAATTGTGCATCTGTAAAAGTTTCTGAGGGTCTTAGCGGCCAAGCCAGATTTCTTCAGCCTCCTGAGGTTGTCTGTGTGGGTGGACCAATTCAGACTGTCAGTGATGTGTACGCCAAGGAACTTGAAGCTTTCCATCTTCTCCACTGCAGATCGATGTTGCTAGGGGCGTTCTCCCTCTGCCATTTTCTGAATTCCACGATCAGCTCCTTCCTTTTGTTGACATTGAGGGAGAGGTTATTTTCCTGGCACGACTCCGCCAGGGCCCTCCTCCCTGTAGCCTGTCTCGTCATTGTTGGTAATCAGGCCTACTACTGTTGTGTCGTCTGCAAACTTGATGATTGAGTTGGAGGCGTGCGAGGCCACGCAGTTATGGGTGAACAGGAAGTACAGGAGGAGGCTGAGCACGCACCCTTTTGAGGCCCCTGTGTTGATGATCAGCGAAGTGGAAGTGTTGTTTCCTACCTTCACCACCTGAGGCCAGCCCATCAGGAAGTCCAGGACCCAGTTGCACAGGGCGGGGTTCAGACCCAGGGCCCGAGCTTAATGATGAGCTTGGATGGTACTATGGCGTTGAAGGCTGAACTATAGTCAATGAACAGCATTCTGATGTAGATATTCCTCGTCCCGATGGGATAGGGCAGTGTGCAGTGCGATGGCGATTGCATCGTCTGTGGATCTATTGGGGCGGTAAGCAAATTGAAGTGGGTCTACGGTGTTAGGTAATGTAGAGGTGAGATTATCCTTAACTAGCCTCTCAAAGAACTTCATGATGGCAGAAGTGAGTGCTACGGGCGATAGTCATTTGGTTCAGTTACCTTTGCTTTTTGGGTACAGGAACAATGGTGGACTTCTTGTAGCAAGTGGGGACAGCAGTCTGGGACAGGGAGAGATTGAATATGTCCTTAAACACTCCAGCCAGCTGGTGTGCGCATGCTCTGAGAACGCGGCTAGGGATACCGTCTGGGCTGGCAGCCTTGCGATGGTTAACAAGCTTAAATGTCTTACCCATGACAGCCACGGAGAAGGAGAGCCCACAGTAATAGCCTCTGTCTGTAAGATTTCAAGTAGTTAGCACAACTACCTTACCATAAAGACAAATAAATGAATGACACATTTCTTTGGGTTGTATACAACACAGACAGATGCGGTAAAATATATGGGCACTTTGCACAATTCATTATTCTAAAATAAATTGAAATAAAGAGAGTATCTCCAGTTTTAAGTATTCCATTTTCTTCTTCTTCTACTTCTATGAGTTGATAAACAAACTAAAAGGGTGCATACTGCCACCAGTAGTGGATTGTTTGAACAGGTATAAAGTCCAGGTTGGCGATTTACTGCCACCTGCAGTTAAGGAACATTTTCTCACAAGTATAATTAATTGGCTGATCCCTCTTGATGACCTGGATTAAATTATGTGATCCTTCCTTACGCTTCAAACACACCGACTGCGTTTTTGCATCACTGCTGCATAACATTTTGCGCAGCTAGGCAACTATACTGATGCAGGTACCTTTTGCAAATGGTCGCATGCGGTTGGACACATGGAGGAGAGAATCATTTTTGCAGTATCCTCAAAACCGTGTCTTTTTGACACAACTGCCGACAGCTACAGGGACATAAACACAAAAAAATGCTGCTTGGAGACAAGTGTCCACGATAGTAGGATTGCCAGGTTAGTTTAGTAGTGAGCTTGTGCTAGATGTGGCTAGTTAGCGTTAGCTAGCTAGCTAACCTAGCCAATGAGGTGTGTGTGAAAGAAATAGTCAAATAAATTGTGCTAGTTACTACCCCTGATAACTTTACCAAATAATAATGTTTGAAAGAGTGAGAGTGTGTATGCTATATAAATAGTAATCGAAATGGTAGATACTACTGTACCCCTGATAATTTGGTCAGATAACCGTGTGTGTGTGTGTGTCTATGTGTACAGTAGGTCACATGTCCATGATAGCTATCTAATAACTATAGTTATGCTAGGTAATGGTTTGGCTTATCATGTTCATGTCTATGTAGAAGAAGATTGTAGGAGGAAGTGGAGAGGACTCAGGGACAGGTATCAGAGAGAGAGAAGGGCAGAGAAAGAGAAGAAGAAGTCTGGGTCAGCAGCTTCAGGTCAGCAGCCTTGGCGCTTCTGCCACATTCTTTCTTTTCTGGATCCATTTATTGTGCCTGGGGCAACGAGTGGCAATTTTACAGCCAGACCCTCTACTACCTCATCCACAAGTGTTGTTATGGGTGTAAGATGGCACAGTGATGCGATCTGTTGGTAAATGTTCATTACTGCAACTCTTGTGTTTTACCGGGGTGCTTGAGATACCCGGATGTGTTGTCATGTACTGAACAAGACTGGTTACTCGCATCAATGCCTCTGTCTCGTCATTTAACATTCAAACATGGTGTCAGAGTCGGATAACTTACCATGCTTTCCGCAAATTAGAGTCACCTGCTCTGGTTTACAAACAAATGCTTATTTGTGAAAAATTTCGCCCGAATTGGCCTTAGCTAGAGTGAGTTTGGTAGTTAGCTTCAGTGTTGTTAGCACCGGTTAGACATGGCAGCAAACATTCCCCTCCCGCCGTTATGAAGCTCAGCGGGGATTGGAGCACGAACTGGGATACGTTTAGAGGTGAATGGGAGGACTATGCGCTAGCAACGGGACTTCTGGAAAAGGAAGATGAGGTAGTGGCTGCCACTTTGAGGACTATAATATGAACTGAATGCCGACACGTATACAAACACAACCTGAACCTAACAGCAGCTCAGCAAGGTAACGCTATAGCCATTCTTGATGCTCTTGAACATTACTTTACACCAGCAAAGAACGTCATCTACGAGCGTTATGTTTTCAGTCGTTGCAAACAGGAGGACGGGGAGTCCATTGACAGCTTTGTCACTAGGTTAAGGGAAAAGGCAGCTACATGTGACTATGGTGCTTTAAGAGATGAACTGATCAGAGATACGATTGTGCTTGGCATAACTGATGAGGGCACCCGCAGACGTTTGCTGAGAGAACGTGACCTGACGCTGGCCTTGGCAGTGGAGACATGCCGTGCAGCAGAGCTTACTGAATATACGGATAAGGTCCATGGAGCTAGAAAGGCAACATACGGACAATGTCAATGCTACATTCAGGCAGCCAGTAAAGAAATTCCCTTTGCCACAGCTAATGCTAATACTACAGCCAACTCTGCAGTAGACAACCCCAATACATGCCGATATTGTGGCATTTCTCATGAACGAGGAAAAGAACACTGCCAAGCCTATGGAAAAATATGCAAATCCTGTGGTACAGCTAATCACTTCGCAAGGGTCTGCATGAAAAGCAAGAGAAAGGAGGGTAAAGTGCACTCCATGGAAACAAACACAGATGAAGGGAACGACAGCACAGAGGATGTACATGCTAGCGAGTGCATAGGGGCAGTGAGGGCAAAAGGACAAAAGTGGTTTGTCACTCTGCTACTTAATAATAAACCACAGCAATGCCAGCTAGATTCAGGGGCCACATGCAACGTAATGAGCCTTAAAGACAAAAGGAGGCTCGCGCCCAGAGACAAACTCACACAGAGTAGCACCAAGCTGAAACTGTATTCAGGCCAGTTCATGACCTCTTTAGGCCTGTTTGTGACAGAGTGTGTTTTACGTGGCCAGAAATACACCCTTGAGTTTGAAATAGTTGAGGCTAGTCAACAGCCATTACTGTCAGGTTCTACATGCGAGCGCCTTTGGGCTTATTAACTTCACCATCCCAGCTGATCTTAACATTATAGACCCAGTCCAGGCTGGGCCCCTGAGCAAGGAGACACTCCTAAGCAAGTACCATGATGTCTTCAACGCACCGGTCGAGTCAGTTCCTGGGGAAGTCCACTTTGAGTTGGACGCAGCAATCCAGCCTGTCCAGTGTGCACCCCGCAATGTACCAGTGGCCATGAAAGCAGCTACGAAGGCTCAGCTTGACAAATACGAAGCAGATGGCCACATCATATCCGTCACCGAGCCTACGGACTGGATAAGTAATATGGTTATCGTCAAGAAACCAGACAAGCTACGGATATGCATTGATCCTAAACACCTCAACCGGGCTCTGCGACGTTCACATTACATTATGCCCACGTTGGAGGATGTTCTTTACAAGCTCCCAAAGGCCAGAGTCTTCACGCTCGTGGATGCCAGAGATGCCTTCCTGCAGTACAAGCTCGACGAGCCCAGCAGCTACATGACCACCTTTTGGACACCCTGGGGCAGGAAGAGGTGGTTAAAGCTTCCGTTTGGTGTCTCTGTGGCTCCAGAGGTGTATCAGCGGAAACAGCATGAGCTGTTGATGGGACTCAGTGGCGTGGAACCCATAGCAGATGACATCCTCGTAGTGGGCTGTGGGGACAGTGATGAGGAGGCAGAATGTGACCATGACGCCAAGCTGCTGGCCCTGATGGTCAGATGCAGACAGGTCAAGCTAAGGCTAAGCATAAAAAAGCTTCAGTTTAAAGTGCCAGAGGTCCGCTTTCATGGGCACATCTTGTCCTCCACCGGATTGAAGGTGGATCCTGAAAAAGTGAAGGCTGTCTTGGAAATGCCCCACCCATCTGACGTGAAGGGAGTGCAGCGCTTCGTCGGATTCGTCACCTACCTGGCCAAATTCCTACTGCGGCTCTCTGAAGTGTGTGAGCCACTGAGGAGGCTCATGGACAAGGACACCATCTGGCATTGGGTCCCAAAACATGACGCAGTGGTGAGGGAAATAAAACAACTGGTCACCCAGACACCTGTACTGCGATACATCAATGTGTCAAAACCTGTCACGATTCAGAGTGACTCAAGCCAGTATGGACTTGGCTGTTGCCTCATGCAGGAGGGCCAGCCTGTGGCATTCGCCTCTAGGGCACTCACCCCAACAGAGCAGAACTATGCCCAGATAGAGAAGGAGTGCCTCAGCATTGTGTTTGCATGCCAACGCTTCCACCACTACCTGTACGGGCAGATCACAAGCCCCTTATTGCTATATTCAGCAAGCCTCTCCTGAATGCCCCAAAACGACTGCAGAGCATGCTACTGGCCCTACAAAATTACAACCTCCTGGTGGTGTATAAGCCAGGGCCAGAGATGTATGTGAGTGACACGCTCAGCAGGGCTACTGCATCAGGCACCCACACACGCTCCATGCATGAACAACACGCAGTGTGCAGCTTACAAACAGAGCAAGTGGATGTTGAACACATCAACCAGGCTGACTACCTCAATGTTACGGACCAGCGCCTTATACAAATCAGACAGCACACAGACAGGGATGAGCAACTCCAGGCATTGAGGTCTGTGATTCTGATGGGCTGGCCCGACTGCAGGGAAGAAACTGCTTTAGCCGTCAGAGAATATTGGCCAGTCAAAGAGGAGCTCAGTGTTCAAAACTGAGTAATATTCAAGAGTCAGAGTGTCGTTATTCCCGATCTCTGCGCCCTGAGATGTTGGCACGCGTGCACTCAAGTCACATAGGAGGTGAGGCCTGTTACAGACAAGCACGTGACACACTGTATTGGCCAGGAATGCAGAGTGAAATCAAAGACTATGTCAGTAAATGCACAATCTGCAATGAATATGCCATTGAGCAACAGAGAGAGACGATGATGTCCCACGAGCTACTGATGCGCCCCTGGCAGATAGTAAGTCTAGATCTCTTCCAGCACAGTGGCAAAGACTTTCTGCTGGTAGTCGATCATTACTCAGACTTTTGGGAGATTGACCTCCTCCCCGACCTCTCAGCAGAGACAACGATCAAACGCTGCAAGGCTCAGTTTGCCTATATGGCCAGCCAGATAGGGTAATTTCAGACAATGGACCCCAATTCTCCGGAGTTGAGTTCCGAAAATTTGCTGCAGAATGGGAATTCGAGCACGTCACTACACCCAAAAGCTAATGGGAAGGCGGAGTCCGCAGTAAAAATCGCAAAGAACCTCTGCAAAAGGCTCTGCGAGAGGGCAAAGATGCCTGGAAAGCAATCCTGCAGTGGCGCAATACCCCGACAGAAGGCATGGACAGCAGCCCGGCACAGCGCCTCATGGCACGGCGCTTAAAAGCAGCTCTGCCAGTAGCCAGCACTCTTCTGGAGCCATGTGTGGTGACAGACGTGCTGGTGAAGCTACGTCACAGAAGACAGGTCTCCAAGTTCATCTATGACAAATCAGCAAAAGACTTACCTGAGCTCAGGGTGGGTGAAACGGTGCGAATGAAGCCACTACCAGGGGACCGGACAGGCCTCTGGAGACTCGAATCCTGTGTACAGAAAGTGGCACCACGCTCCTACTTGGTCGAAGTGAATGGATCAATGTACTGTCGTAACAGGGTTGACCTTCGGATTGCTGAGCCAGCACCTACTCAGAACCCTGATGGTCAAAGGGGTCGCATGAGAAAAGACAGAACCCCAGCAAGTCACATGGGGCCTGAGGCACTGGGCGAAGAGCCAGGGGATCACAGGTCGGCCGCTCCCTCGCCCATCAATTCTCCCCTTAGACATTCAGGTGACACGCCTGTGCAGGAACCCGCAGTCCTCGCAGACAAGCCCCCTGTCCCTCGGGCGCCCTTCAATTCTCTGGATCAATGTGAATGGATCCCGTCGTAACAGGGTTGAGACATTCAGAACCCCAGCAAGGTGAGGCACTGGGCGAAGACGCCATTCAGGTGACACGCCTGTAAATAAACCCGCAGTCCTCCCAGACAAGTTCCCTGTCTTTTCACGCTGCGGGCGTCTGGGCCAGCCACCAAAAGACTTAATCTGTAGGTTTCCCATGGGCCAGCCACCAAAAAGACTTAATCTGTAGGTTTCCCATCAGGGATTGTTGACAGACAGACAGAGGTAAACCACTTCTCCAATCTTTTTGGCTCTATAACAAAGAATAAAGAGCAAAAACATATACATGATCAAATACAGATCTTAGAATCAACTATTAAAGACTACCAGAACCCACTGGATTCTCCAATTACATTGAATGAGTTACAGGACAAAATAAAAACCCTCCAACCCAAAAAGGCCTGTGGTGTTGATGGTATCCTCAATGAAATGATCAAATATACAGACAACAAATTCCAATTGGCTATACTAAAACTCTTTAACATCATCCTTAGCTCTGGCATCTTCCCCAGTATTTGGAACCAAGGACTGATCACCCCAATCCACAAAAGTGGAGACAAATTTGACCCCAATAACTACCGTGGAATATGCGTCAACAGTAACCTTGGGAAAATCCTCTGCATTATCATTAACAGCAGACTCGTACATTTCCTCAATGAAAACAATGTACTGAGCAAATGTCAAATTGGCTTTTTACCAAATTACCGTACAACAAACCATGTATTCACCCTGCACACCCTAATTGACAACCAAACAAACCAAAACAAAGGCAAAGTCTTCTCATGCTTTGTTGATTTCAAAAAGCCTTCGACTCAATTTGGCATGAGGGTCTGCTATACAAACTGATGGAAAGTGGTGTTGGGGGTAAAACATACGACATCATAAAATCCATGTACACAAACAACAAGTGTGCGGTTAAAATTGGCAAAAAACACACAAATTTCTTCACACAGGGTCGTGGGGTTAGACAGGGATGCAGCTTAAGCCCCACCCTCTTCAACATATATATCAACGAACTGGCGCGGGCACTAGAGAAGTCTGCAGCACCCGGCCTCACCCTACTAGAATCCGAAGTCAAATGTCTGCTGTTTGCTGATGATCTGGTACTTCTGTCACCAACCAAGGAGGGCCTACAGCAGCACCTAGATCTTATGCACAGATTCTGTCAGACCTGGGCCCTGACAGTAAATCTCAGTAAGACCAAAATAATGGTGTTCCAAAAAGGTCCAGTCACCAGGACCACAAATACAAATTCCATCTAGACACTGTAGCCCTAGAGCACACAAAAAACTATACATACCTTGGCCTAAACATCAGCGCCACAGGTAACTTCCACAAAGCTGTGAACGATCTGAGAGACAAGGCAAGAAGGGCATTCTATGCCATCAAAAGGAACATAAATTTTAACATACCAATTAGGATCTGGCTAAAAATACTTGAATCAGTCATAGAGCCCATTGCCCTTTATGGTTGTGAGGTCTGGGGTCCGCTCACCAACCAAGACTTCACAAAATGGGACAAACACCAAATTGAGACTCTGCACGCAGAATTCTGCAAAAATATCCTCCGTGTACAACGTAGAACACCAAATAATGCATGCAGAGCAGAATTAGGCCGATACCCACTAATTATCAAAATCCAGAAAAGAGCTGTTAAATTCTATAACCACCTAAAAGGAAGCGATTCCCAAACCTTCCACAACAAAGCCATCACCTACAGAGAGATGAACCTGGAGAAGAGTCCCCTAAGCAAGCTGGTCCTGGGGCTCTGTTCACAAATACACCCTACAGAGTCTCAGGACAGCAGCACAATTAGACCCAACCAAATCATGAGAAAACAAAAAAGATAACTACTTGACACATTGGAAAGAATTAACAAAAAAACAGAGCAAACTAGAATGCTATTTGGCCCTACACAGAGAGTACACAGCGGCAGAATACCTGACCACTGTGACTGACCCAAAATTAAGGAAAGCTTTGACTATGTACAGACTCAGCGAGCATAGCCTTGCTATTGAGAAAGGCCGCCGTAGGCAGACATGGCTCTCAAGAGAAGACAGGCTATGTGCTCACTGCCCACAAAATAAGGTGGAAACTGAGCTGCACTTCCTAACCTCCTGCCCAATGTATGACCATATTAGAGAGACATATTTCCCTCAGATTACACAGATCCACAAAGAATTCGAAAACAAATCCAATTTTGAAAAACTCCCATATCTACTGGGTGAAATTCCACAGTGTGCCATCAGAGCAGCAAGATTTGTGACCTGTTGCCACGAGAAAAGGGCAACCAGTGAAGAACACGCACCATTGTAAATACAACCCATATCTATGCTTATTTATTTTATCTTGTGTCCTTTACCATTTGTACATTGTTAAAACACTGTATATATATATATAATATGACATTTGTAATGTCTTTATTGTTTTGAAACTTCTGTATGTGTGATGTCTACTGTTCATTTTTATTGTTTATTTCACTTTATATATTATCTACCTCACTTGCTTTGGCAATGTTAACACATGTTTCCCATGCCAATAAAGCCCTTGAATTGAATTGATAAAAGTGAAGAGAATATCAAAATGTGTTATTGTTACCTGAAAAAAAAAACTAAACTGTTTATTGTTGGAAATTGTTACTAGGTTTGTTTTGTTAGTGAATTTACACCTCCTGCCCTATTTTATTAAATGGAAGATGTTATGGGTGTAAGATGGCACAGTGATGCCTTCTGTTGGTAAATGTTCATTACTGCAACTCTTGTGTTTTACCGGGGTGCTTGAGATACCCGGATGTGTTGTCATGTACTGAACAAGACTGGTTACTCGCATCAATGCCTATGTCTCGTCATTTAACGCTCAAACAGCCTCTGCACAACGAATACCCAATGGGTGCTGCCGGTGGCAAAATGCTGCGCTTGACGCGCGACATTGCAAAGTTATTAGTTGAGTAAAAGTAAATGTTACATGTTTAAGGGAGTTGCATGTAGGAAGTAT
Source organism: Oncorhynchus tshawytscha (assembly GCF_018296145.1). Lineage (NCBI taxonomy): Eukaryota > Metazoa > Chordata > Actinopteri > Salmoniformes > Salmonidae > Oncorhynchus > Oncorhynchus tshawytscha. The sequence goes on from NC_056440.1 coordinate 63,848,231, forward strand.
TATTATACGGTGCATTCGGAAAGTATTCAGACCCGTTTCTACATTTTGTTACGTTACAGCCTTATTCTAAAATTGATACAATTATTTTTTTTTTTTTCTCATCAATCTACACTATACCCCATGATGACAAATCGAAAACAAATTTATAAAAAATTAACACATAAATACCTTATTTACATTAGTATTCAGACCTTTGACTACGAGACTCAAAATTGAGCTCAGGTGCATCCTGTTTCCATTGATCACCCTTGAGATGTTTCTACAACTTGATTGTCCAACTGGTAAATTCAATTGATTGGTCATGATTTGGAAAGGCACACACCTGTCTATATAAGGTTCCACAGTTGACAGTGGAAGTCAGAGCATAACCCCCAAATAATAATTTTAAACTACGTTGTTGGCTAGAGGCTCGTAAGTAAGCATTTCACTGTAAGGTTGTATTCGGCGCATGTGACTTATAAAATTAGATTTGATGGGGCAGTGTGATGGCGATTGCATTGTCCGTAATGCACGAACACGTCTCATAAAAGTCATGATGTTTTTGTTTGGTTAGAAAGCACAATCGTCGCGGAACGAACGAGTGACACCTTTCCGGGAATGTCCGGTCCATTTAAAAATCATTCCTGCCTCCTTCGCCCTGCAAGTGTATACTCGTCAGACGTCATGAAACGTTATCAGAAGCGTCCACTTAATTTGAGGGCTGAGCGGACAGGGGGTGTCGTTTAAGTGTTTGGAAAGCAACCCTAAAGCAAATACATTTGTACGAAGCTGAATCAGGAAATGAATGTCCACTCTTCATTGCAGATCCCGCCTTCATTCTTGTTTGATAATTTTTCTCGAAATCTAAAAGCACAATATAGATTTAAGCTAGTGTCTTAAGTAGCTGAACATGTTATTACTCCAACCAAGTGAAAGAGAGAAATTACACGTTTTCATTTTCATCAAAAACAAATGCATTTGAGTTGACGGCTTGCGCAGTTCGGTGCGAGACAACCGTTAACCCGAAGACATGTCTCTACCCATGAGTTCAGCCAGACACCGTGTCAACTGGTTTTCTATTGGAGAAGCAGCTTCTGCCTGTCTTGATACTGTCCTTTCATTGCCTTTGTTTTATAGAGGAGACGGTATGCTATTCGGCCAAAATGAGAAGTACCAGTACGGCGCTCCGGGCAGCACTGGTTACAGGTTGACTAGACAGATCTAACAGTGTTGCCGACTCCTCAGTATGGAAAGTAGCTATTGGCGGTTCGTTTTTTAATTTATTTTTATTTGTCGCTAGAGGGGTCTGAATACTCGCTAAGTTGACAACACTGCGATTCTAGAATCAGCTTTATCCATCTCGATAGACTAGACTGCCCAGAAGCTCACCGCCCGGAAGCTCATCACCCGGACCGGAAGCTCACCGCCCGGAAGCTCATCACCCGGACCGGAAGCTCACCGCCCGTCCACTGTGGACATGTTGCCGTGGTAACGCCGGTGACTAAAACATGTCTGCAAAAGTGAAACAAAGCAACAAGTCAGCGGATAAAAATACAAACGATAGAAATGACGTTGCGTCCAAAGTAGGAAGATATGTTAAAACCCTATTAATATTTTATATTATTTGAAATATTTACTACATCATTTGTCTGGTTATTATTTGACAAACTGTTATCATAGCTAGAGCTAACCAAACTCAACTTGTGTTCTGAATCCAATTAATACAGGAAAATGATGCTGAAAAAGCCAACCCTCAATGGAAACTTATTTCCCATGAACAAATCAACACGCTGTTGGATTTGACAGTGGAACAAGTGCAATTGTAAGTAACAAGGATATATAGGCCTACTGGCCAGTTTATTTGGAAGTGGTTCATGTCTGTCAACCTTTTTGTTTTACAACAGCCAGTTTGAAGAAATACTTGGTTTGAAGAACTACCAGACGTGTCTGAAGGAGGCTTCCCTGTTGGACTACTTTGTCTCTGGCTTCTGGTGGACCAGGGAGATGAACTACACCTGTCAACAGATCTCATTCATCATGGCTCTACTGCAATTGTTACTGGACAATATCAGTGGTAAGTCATAGGATTTATAGGTAACAGACAGTATCAAATCAAATTTTATCGGTCACAGATCGAATCCCCGAGCTGACAAGGTACAAATCTGTCATTCTGCCCCTGAACAAGGCAGTTAACCCACTGTTCCGAGGCCGTCATTGAAAATAAGAATTTGTTCTTAACTGACTTGCCTATTTAAATAAAGGTAAAATAAAAATTAATAAAATTAGCAGATGTTATTGCGGGTGTAGCGAAACACTTGTGCTTCTAGCTCCGACAGTGCAGTAATATCTAACAAATTACACAACATAAACCCAATACACACACATCTAAGTAAAGGACAAGTGATGTCAGAGCGGAACGGACTAAGATATCTTGCATTTCTCATCTCATATGTACCGTACAATCCAACCGTACATATGAGATGAGAAATATGTACATATGAGATGAGAAATGCAAGATATGTAAACATTAAGTTAATGAGATATGTAGAATAGTATAGAATAAAGTATGAGATGAGTAATTTACTGTGCAACCTATTATTTTTTTATTTTACCAATTTCGTGGTATCCAATTAGCAGTATCTTGTCTCATCGCTACAACTCCCGTATGGGCTTGGGAGAGACGAAGGTTGAAAGTCATGTGTCCTCTGATACACAATCCAAACCAAGCCGCACTGCTTCTTAACACAGCGCGCATCCAACCCGGAAGCCAGCCGCACCAAAGAAACACCGTGCACCTGGCAACCACTGCACCCGGCCCGCCACAGGAGTCGCTGGTGCGCGATGAGACAGGGATATCCCTACCGGCCAAGCCCTCCCTAACCCGAACGACGCTAGGCCAATTGTGCGTCGCCCCACGGACCTCCCGGTCGTGGCCGGTTACGACAGAGCCTGGGCGCGAACCCAGAGTCTCTGGTGGCACAGCTGGCGCTGCAGTACAGCGCCCTTAACCACTGCGCCACCCGGGAGGCCGCAACCTATAATTTTGATTTGTTACCACGAGTGTGCCCCAACCAGGGATGGAGAAACTTGGGGTGTGGGCCACAAAATTGGGGTGTGGGCCACAAAATCTGAACTCATCATGACCGGCCACAGTGCCTCGCAGGCCTGCATATCGACATCTATACCCACACATGCAGACAGCCTTTTTGTGGGCCCTAAGTAACATTTATTTGGGGTCCCACCCCACCCTGCGAGAATTTCTAAGTTGCCCCCTTCATGACAGCAGAGCGAAGAAAATAGAGTTAATTTCCTCAAACTTCACAATTTGAGATAATGTTGCCATTTGAAAGCAAGTTTCCTGCAATTCTACTCATTTTGCCATGGAACAGAGTCATGGAGAGAAGACTGAGCAATTTATAACTCATTTCATGAAATTCTACTCATTTTGCCCTTTATTAGGGACTGTGTGTTCACCACCTAATCATCAAGACCTTCATTAGGACGGTGTGTTCACCACCTAATCATCAAGACCTTCATTAGGGACGGTGTGTTCACCACCTAATCATCAGGACCTTCATTAGGGACTGTGTTTGTTGTGGAATTCATCAATGTAGCCATAAGAATCCAACCAGACGTGTAATACTTCTCTCTCTAGCTGAGTGGTGCTCGCGAGATATGGCTCGGACAACCTACCTCAATCCATGAATGGGAGATGGCGCTGTATTCCTAATTATCCCAACTGAAAAATTGAGAAGATTGAAATACTGCTAGTTTTTTTATGAAACTGCCATTTCGTCAGCATGCTAGGCTAGCTAATGCTATATACAATGCCCATTGAATTCCATTAAAATGCAATGCGTTGGTGAGTATCTAACGAAAGTGTTGTCGAATCTAATGGGTTGCTTTAGCATTAGCTAGCCTAGCATGCTGACAAATGGCAGTTTCATTAAAAACTAGCAGTATTTCTTCTCGATTTGTCAGTTGGGATAATTAGGAATACAGCGCCATCTCCCATCCTTGGATTAAGGTATGTTTTCCGAGACACATCTCACGCTCCTTGCTGTCCCGATCTTGGCATGGCACCGTTCCTGCCTCAGAGAGAGAAGTAATGAACGTCCAGTCAGATTCTTATGGCTAACCTCAATATGGACTGGCTGTGGCTAATATCTGTATTCATATCTGTCCTCAATGTCCCAGAGAAGCAGATGCCGTTTGTTGATAACCTGAATGAGTTTGCCAAGATGATATCAGGAACGCGCCAGTCTCCTTCTCCAGAGGTTGACTCACTGTTTGATGCTGAGCAGGCCATGTCCATCACTGACTACCTGAAGTGCAGGTAGCAAGACTCTTCTCTATTATCCTTTTTTAGTAAGGCCTACATGATTAATATCACATGAACACTGTCCTTACTTACCTGGTGATAATCCATTCAGAGCAGTGACCCTCATAGGGGATGTTGAAGTTCTGGTCTGTTGGTTACTTATCTTGGTTCACCTGTTTTACTATAGTCTCTTTCAGAACTACCAACTCTATGAGTTTCTCTTCAGCCAACCTAGAGAGGAGCTGCTCCTTGGGAAGAAGGTGAGACTGCCTGCGTCATTGTGTCCGTATGTATGTTGAGGTTTACTTAAGGAAGCTAGTGAGTAACTTGGAAGGGCAGTGACCATAAAGAGAGTCCTTTCCTGTCATTGTCCCTAACCATTTATCTGTCATCTCTGTCTAACTCACCATCAGGAGATAATTTGTCTGTCCTCTCTGTCTAGATCTAGATCTCATTATCACAGCATGTATGGAGTCTATAATAACATTAGATCTCATTATCACAGCATGTATGGAGCCTATAATAACATTAGATCTCATTATCACAGCATGTATGGAGTCTATAATAACATTAGATCTCATTATCACAGCATGTATGGAGCCTATAATAACATTAGATCTCATTATCACAGCATGTATGGAGTCTATAATAACATTAGATCTCATTATCACAGCATGTATGGAGTCTATAATAGCATTAGATCTCATTATCACAGCATGTATGGAGTCTATAATAACATTAGATCTCATTATCACAGCATGTATGGAGTCTATAATAACATTAGATCTCATTATCACAGCATGTATGGAGTCTATAATAACATTAGATCTCATTATCACAGCATGTATGGAGTCTATAATAACATTAGATCTCATTATCACAGCATGTATGGAGTCTATAATAACATTAGATCTCATTATCACAGCATGTATGGAGTCTATAATAACATTAGATCTCATTATCACAGCATGTATGGAGTCTATAATAACATTAGATCTCATTATCACAGCATGTATGGAGTCTATAATAACATTAGATCTCATTATCACAGCATGTATGGAGTCTATAATAACATTAGATCTCATTATCACAGCATGTATGTAGCCTATAATAACATTAGATCTCATTATCACAGCATGTATGGAGCCTATAATAACATTAGATCTCATTATCACAGCATGTATGGAGTCTATAATAACATTAGATCTCATTATCACAGCATGTATGGAGTCTATAATAACATTAGATCTCATTATCACAGCATGTATGGAGTCTATAATAACATCAGTGCCCATTAAATTGATTTGTTCAACCAGAGCTCTTTTCTAGGAGCTGCAACGTTCCAGGATGTGACATAATAAACTACTCATCATTTCCAGATCGAGCTGTAGTATAGTGATTAATCCCTGACAGTTTGGAGCTATAATGAATGAGTCTGTTTGATTTCCCATTGATATCTTTACAAGGTCTGTTACCAGTTAATATGATCATTTTCTTAATATATTCACAAATGTGAAGGCAAACATCCAACATATTCTACTGTAAGATCATGGGTGAGACTACAACCTCTGTTTCCTGACTAACTGTATTCCAGAGGACCATAGAGGTGATCAGCTCAGCAGACTTTGTAGCCCCGTTGGAAGAAGGCATGAATACTGATGACTACCTCCATTACATGACTCCTGTTGAACAGCAGGAAGAGGTACTGTACTGTACTGTAGGACTACCTCATTACATGACTCCTGTTGAACAGCAGGAAGAGGTACTGTGGGACTACTGATGACAACCTCATTACTCCTGTTGAACAGCAGGAAGAGGTACTATACTGTATTGTAGGACTACTGAAGACTACCTCATTACATGACTCCTGTTGAACAGCAGGAAGAGGTACTATACTGTATTGTAGGACTACTGAAGACTACCTCATTACATGACTCCTGTTGAACAGCAGAAAGAGGTACTGTACTGTAGGACTACTGATGACTACCTCATTACATGACTCCTGTTGAACAGCAGGAAGAGGTACTGTACTGTAGGACTACTGATGACTACCTCATTACATGACTCCTGTTGAACAGCAGGAAGAGGTACTGTACTGTAGGACTACTGATGACTACCTCCATTACATGCCTCCTGTTGAACAGCAGGAAGAGGTACTGTGGGACTACTGATGACAACCTCATTACTCCTGTTGAACAGCAGGAAGAGGTACTATACTGTATTGTAGGACTACTGAAGACTACCTCATTACATGACTCCTGTTGAACAGCAGGAAGAGGTACTGTGGGACTACTGAAGACTACCTCATTACTCCTTTTGAACAGCAGGAAGAGGTACTATACTGTAGGACTACTGATGACAACCTCATTACTCCTGTTGAACAGCAGGAAGAGGTACTGTACTGTAGGACTACTGATGACTACCTCATTACATGACTCCTGTTGAACAGCAGGAAGAGGTACTGTACTGTAGGACTACTGATGACTACCTCCATTACATGCCTCCTGTTGAACAGCAGGAAGAGGTACTGTGGGACTACTGATGACAACCTCATTACTCCTGTTGAACAGCAGGAAGAGGTACTATACTGTATTGTAGGACTACTGAAGACTACCTCATTACATGACTCCTGTTGAACAGCAGGAAGAGGTACTGTGGGACTACTGAAGACTACCTCATTACTCCTTTTGAACAGCAGGAAGAGGTACTGTACTGTAGGACTACTGATGACAACCTCATTACTCCTGTTGAACAGCAGGAAGAGGTACTATAATTGACTTTACCATGGGCTCTGCTTAGGTTACTGCTCACAGCTGATGTTTTTATATTTTCTTGTACTATCTGGATTTAAAAGACAAGTAGATTAATAAATAGTACATATTGTATTATTGTGTATTATTTCTGAGTTAGTGTCACTCCTATTCCAAAACTCCTATTCCAAGTCAGTGATTCTGCTATTTCCCATAAGACCACAGGTGGGTGCTGTCACACTGTTGAAGACCTCTTCACTGAGAACTGAAGCTTGACTTTATGACTGATCAATGTGTTACCACTACTACTAGTACATACCATAACGGTTGATTTGAACATGTAGCAACAGAATGTAAGGGTAGGAGATTGTAGTTAAATACCATAACGGTTGATTTGAACATGTAGCAACAGAATGTAATGGTAGGAGATTGTAGTTAAATACCATAACGGTTGATTTGAACATGTAGCAACAGAATGTAATGGTAGGAGATTGTAGTTAAATACCATAACGGTTGATTTGAACATGTAGCAACAGAATGTAATGGTAGGAGATTGTAGTTAAATACCATAACGGTTGATTTGAACATGTAGCAACAGAATGTAATGGTAGGAGATTGTAGTTAAATACCATAACAGTTGATTTGAACATGTAGCAACAGAATGTCTGATACTGACCCAGGGACAGAGGACCAGCCTGTCTGATAGGTGGGGTTCTGTTGACCCAGGGACAGAGGACCAGCCTGTCTGATAGGTGGGGTTCTGTTGACCCAGGGACAGAGGACCAGCCTGTCTGATAGGTGGGGTTCTGTTGACCCAGGGACAGAGGACCAGCCTGTCTGATAGGTGGGGTTCTGTTGACCCAGGGACAGAGGACCAGCCTGTCTGATAGGTGGTGTTCTGTTGACCCAGGGACAGAGGACCAGCCTGTCTGATAGGTGGTGTTCTGTTGACCCAGGGACAGAGGACCAGCCTGTCTGATAGGTGGTGTTCTGTTGACCCAGGGACAGAGGACCAGCCTGTCTGATAGGTGGGGTTCTGTTGACCCAGGGACAGAGGACCAGCCTGTCTGATAGGTGGTGTTCTGTTGACCCAGGGACAGAGGACCAGCCTGTCTGATAGGTGGGGTTCTGTTGACCCAGGGACAGAGGACCAGCCTGTCTGATAGGTGGGGTTCTGTTGACCCAGGGACAGAGGACCAGCCTGTCTGATAGGTGGTGTTCTGTTGACCCAGGGACAGAGGACCAGCCTGTCTGATAGGTGGTGTTCTGTTGACCCAGGGACAGAGGACCAGCCTGTCTGATAGGTGGTGTTCTGTTGACCCAGGGACAGAGGACCAGCCTGTCTGATAGGTGGTGTTCTGTTGACCCAGGGACAGAGGACCAGCCTGTCTGATAGGTGGTGTTCTGTTGACAGGGACAGAGGACCAGCCTGTCTGATAGGTGGTGTTCTGTTGACACAGAGGACCAGCCTGTCTGATAGGTGGTGTTCTGTTGACCCAGGGACAGAGGACCAGCCTGTCTGATAGGTGGTGTTCTGTTGACCCAGGGACAGAGGACCAGCCTGTCTGATAGGTGGTGTTCTGTTGACCCAGGGACAGAGGACCAGCCTGTCTGATAGGTGGTGTTCTGTTGACCCACAGAGGACCAGCCTGTCTGATAGGTGGTGTTCTGTTGACACAGAGGACCAGCCTGTCTGATAGGTGGTGTTCTGTTGACAGGGACAGAGGACCAGCCTGTCTGATAGGTGGTGTTCTGTTGACACAGAGGACCAGCCTGTCTGATAGGTGGTGTTCTGTTGACCCAGAGGACCAGCCTGTCTGATAGGTGGTGTTCTGTTGACACAGAGGACCAGCCTGTCTGATAGGTGGTGTTCTGTTGACACAGAGGACCAGCCTGTCTGATAGGTGGTGTTCTGTTGACACAGAGGACCAGCCTGTCTGATAGGTGGGGTTCTGTTGACCCAGGGACAGAGGACCAGCCAGGAGGAGGATGGAGAGGTACCAGGTGAAACAGCTCTGGAGCAGGAGCAGGAGAACAAGGCTACAGGGTTGGAAGGATACAACGTTCAGGATGTCAAAGACGTGCTGGGAGACATGACCAAAGAGATGCTGGGAACCCTACAGGTAGGATTTCATGATGAATCTGAATCCTTTAAAGCTTTTGTTGTGTAGTTTTTATTGAAATAAACAACCTTCATGTATTCTGGTGTTTCGTACAGTTGAATTTGATTATTGTGACCGACCGACCCACCCACTGGCATACTGACTGACTGTCTATGTTGTATACTGACTGACATACTGACTGACTGTCTATGTTGTATACTGACTGACATACTGACTGACTGTCTATGTTGTATACTGACTGACATACTGACTGACTGTCTATGTTGTATACTGACTGACATACTGACTGACTGTCTATGTTGTATACTGACTGACATACTGACTGACTGTCTATGTTGTATACTGACTGACATACTGACATACTGACTGACTGTCTATGTTGTATACTGACTGACATACTGACATACTGACTGACTGTCTATGTTGTATACTGACTGACATACTGACATACTGACTGACTGTCTATGTTGTATACTGACTGACATACTGACATACTGACTGACTGTCTATGTTGTATACTGACTGACATACTGACATACTGACTGACTGTCTATGTTGTATACTGACTGACATACTGACTGACTGTCTATGTTGTATACTGACTGACATACTGACATACTGACTGACTGTCTATGTTGTATACTGACTGACATACTGACTGACTGTCTATGTTGTATACTGACTGACATACTGACATACTGACTGACTGTCTATGTTGTATACTGACTGACATACTGACATACTGACTGACTGTCTATGTTGTATACTGACTGACATACTGACATACTGACTGACTGTCTATGTTGTATACTGACTGACATACTGACTGACTGTCTATGTTGTATACTGACTGACATACTGACATACTGACTGACTGTCTATGTTGTATACTGACTGACATACTGACATACTGACTGACTGTCTATGTTGTATACTGACTGACATACTGACATACTGACTGACTGTCTATGTTGTATACTGACTGACATACTGACTGACTGTCTATGTTGTATACTGACTGACATACTGACTGACTGTCTATGTTGTATACTGACTGACATACTGACTGACTGTCTATGTTGTATACTGACTGACATACTGACTGACTGTCTATGATACTGACTGACATACTGACTGACTGTCTATGTTGTATACTGACTGACATACTGACTGACTGTCTATGTTGTATACTGACTGACATACTGACTGACTGTCTATGTTGTATACTGACTGACATACTGACTGACTGTCTATGTTGTATACTGACTGACATACTGACTGACTGTCTATGTTGTATACTGACTGACATACTGACTGACTGTCTATGTTGTATACTGACTGACATACTGACTGACTGTCTATGTTGTATACTGACTGACATACTGACTGACTGTCTATGTTGTATACTGACTGACATACTGACTGACTGTCTATGTTGTATACTGACTGACATACTGACTGACTGTCTATGTTGTATACTGACTGACATACTGACTGACTGTCTATGTTGTATACTGACTGACATACTGACTGACTGTCTATGTTGTATACTGACTGACATACTGACTGACTGTCTATGTTGTATACTGACTGACATACTGACTGACTGTCTATGTTGTATACTGACTGACATACTGACTGACTGTCTATGTTGTATACTGACTGACATACTGACTGACTGTCTATGTTGTATACTGACTGACATACTGACTGACTGTCTATGTTGTATACTGACTGACATACTGACTGACTGTCTATGTTGTATACTGACTGACATACTGACTGACTGTCTATGTTGTATACTGACTGACATACTGACTGACTGTCTATGTTGTATACTGACTGACTGACATACTGACTGACTGTCTATGTTGTATACTGACTGACTGACATACTGACTGACTGTCTATGTTGTATACTGACTGACTGACATACTGACTGACTGTCTATGTTGTATACTGACTGACTGTCTATGTTGTATACTGACTGACATACTGACTGACTGTCTATGTTGTATACTGACTGACATACTGACTGACTGTCTATGTTGTATACTGACTGACATACTGACATACTGACTGACTGTCTATGTTGACTGGCATACTATGCCATAGTATGCCATACTGACTGGCATACTGACTGGCATACTGACTGACTGACACACTGGCATACTGACTGACTATGTTGTATACTGACACACTGACTGACACACTGACTGACACACTGACTGACACACTGACTGACACACTGACTGGCATACTTACTGACATACTGACTGACTGTCTATGTTGTATACTGACACACTGACTGACACACTGACTGACACACTGACTGACACACTGACTGGCATACTGACTGGCATACTTACTGACTGACTATGTTGTATACTGACACACTGACTGTCTATGTTGTATACTGACTGACTGACTGACTATGTTGTATACTGACACACTGACTGACTGACTGACTGTCTATGTTGTATACTGACACACTGACTGTCTATGTTGTATACTGACTGACTGACTGACTGTCTATGTTGTATACTGACTGACTGACTGACTATGTTGTATACTGACACACTGACTGACTGACTATGTTGTATACTGACACACTGACTGACTGACTATGTTGTATACTGACACACTGACTGACTGACTGACTGACTGACTGACTGACTATGTTGTATACTGACTGACTGACCGACCGACCGACACGCTGACCGGCACGCTCAGGGATACACGGAGCCAGGGGGAATACACGGAGCCAGGGGGAATACACGGAGCCAGGGGGAATACACGGAGCCAGGGGGAATACACGGAGCCAGGGGGAATACACGGAGCCAGGGGAATACACGGAGCCAGGGGAATACACGGAGCCAGGGGAATACACGGAGCCAGGGGGGAATACACGGAGCCAGGGGAATACACGGAGCCAGGGGGAATACACGGAGCCAGGGGGATACAATGGTCTTTTGGATGACAGCGTTGAAACACTCGTGGTAAATAATGAGTAATTATCCAAACTATTATCAATGGCTTTCCTCTTGTGTTGGTACAGGCTGAATTCACAGAGAAGCTGAGAGTCCAGGAGGAGAGTTTCAGTACCAGACTAGAACCACTGAAACATTCTGCCTGCAAACAGCTACAACACACCTCATAGTATAACATATCCACTATGAACACAATACACCTCATAGTATAACATATCCACTATGAACACAATACACCTCATAGTATAACATATCCACTATGAACACAATACACCACATAGTATAACATATCCACTATGAACACAATACACCTCATAGTATAACATATCCACTATGAACACAATACACCACATAGTATAACATATCCACTATGAACACAATACACCTCATAGTATAACATATCCACTATGAACACAATACACCACACAGTCTATAACATATCCACTATGAACACAATACACCACACAGTCTATAATATATCCACTATGAACACAATACACCACACAGTCTATAACATATCCACTATGAACACAATACACCTCATAGTATAACATATCACTATGTACACCTCATATAACATATCCACTATGAACACAATACACCTCATAGTATAACATATCCACTATGAACACAATACACCTCATAGTATAACATATCCACTATGAACACAATACACCACACAGTCTATAACATATCCACTATGAACACAATACACCACACAGTCTATAATATATCCACTATGAACACAATACACCACACAGTCTATAATATATCCACTATGAACACAATACACCACACAGTCTATAACATATCCACTATGAACACAATACACCACACAGTCTATAACATATCCACTATGAACACAATACACCACAGTCTATAATATATCCACTATGAACACAATACACCACACAGTCTATAATATATCCACTATGAACACAATACACCACACAGTCTATAACATATCCACTATGAACACAATACACCACACAGTCTATAATATATCCACTATGAACACAATACACCACACAGTCTATAATATATCCACTATGAACACAATACACCACACAGTCTATAATATATCCACAATACACCACACAGTCTATAATATATCCACAATACACCACACAGTCTATAACATATCCACTATGAACACAATACACCACACAGTCTATAATATATCCACAATACACCACAGTCTATAACATATCCACAATACACCACACAGTCTATAATATATCCACAATACACCACACAGTCTATAATATATCCACAATACACCACACAGTCTATAATATATCCACAATACACCACACAGTCTATAATATATCCACTATGAACACAATACACCACACAGTCTATAACCACAATACACCACACAGTCTATAATATATCCACAATACACCACACAGTCTATAACATATCCCACCACACAGTCTATAGCATATCCTTATATAATCATTACGCTTTCAGCATGGTGGTATTGAGATTCTCTCTTAAAGGGTTAGGGTTAGATACATCACAGAAAACACTGTTACCCTGCTTTCAGCATGGTGGTATTGAGATGACACACACATTCACACTCAAATATATATATATATTTTTAATGTTCTTTTTTTTTTTTTTTTTACATGTGGGCTTTGATAAAACATATTTAACTGTTCCCAAATGCTCTGTGTGACCACCCGCCAATGTGGCCAGTAAGAATACACATTCTACCAGCCAATGCCAGAATCTAGCACCATTTGGCTGGTAACTGGTGGCTGGTAACTGGTGGCTGGTAACTGGTGGCTGGTAACTGGTGGCTGGTAGCTGGTGGCTGGTAGCTGGTGGCTGGTAGCTGGTGGCTGGTGGCTGGTAACTGGTGGCGGGTAACTGGTGGCTGGTAACTGGTGGCTGGTAACTGGTAACTGGTGGCGGTAACTGGTGGCTGGTAACTGGTGGCGGGTAACTGGTGGCGGGTAACTGGTGGCGGGTAACTGGTGGCGGGTAACTGGTGGCGGGTGGCTGGTGGCGGGTAACTGGTGGCGGGTAACTGGTGGCGGGTAACTGGTGGCGGGTAACTGGTGGCGGGTAACTGGTATGGGTAACTGGTGGCGGTAACTGGTGGCTAGCGGTAACTGGTGGCGGTAACTGGTATGGGTAACTGGTGGCGGTAACTGGTGGCGGGTAACTGGTGGCGGGTAACTGGTGGCGGTAACTGGTGGCGGGTAACTGGTGGCGGGGTAACTGGTGGCGGTAACTGGTGGCGGGTAACTGGTAGCGGTAACTGGTGGCGGGTAACTGGTGGCTGGGAACTGGTGGCGGTAACCGGTGGCTGGGAACTGGTGGCTGGGAACTGGTGGCTGGTGTTAATTTCT